>NW_010397442.1:26776-36584 GCF_000710305.1 Buceros rhinoceros silvestris | reverse complement strand
AAAGAGTGGACGTTCTGGAGGCACTTTCTATAGTGCCAGAAATATGACAGTTTTATGGTCTCTAAGTAGTAGGTTAACCAATGTATTTTACCTTGTATTTCAAGTAAGTTTAATAGTGAAAGAGGAGAATCATGAGTCTACCTATTTTGTAGCTGAAGGGCATCAATCATATATAATTTTGAAACTTTTTTTTTCAAATGAATTGGAGCTTAAAGCACTGTAATAAGAAGTTGGCATCTTTTTACTGAGACACTGTTTTAATTTTGTTATATAGCAATGCGAGTTACAAATTGAATGCTAAAATTACACAGACCAGTAGATAAAGCATTTACTGAAAATCTACCTGGCAAAGAGGGCATGATTTGTTTAAAACACTGCCTGAGAAGATGTAACAAACACAAAATGATGTATCTTCAGTCTGCCTTCAATGTTCTACTTCAGTTTAATTAATTTTCTTCACCTCCTGGTGTACAAGTTAGTGTCCATGAAAATACTGGCAGCCTTAGAGAATGAAATTGTCTACCTGCTGCGGTACAGTGGATTGAAGAGATCAGGTCTTCGTCTCCTCTATGCTGCCCTACCTCTGTAATACAGAAAACAGCAGAGCCTCATTCACAGCATCTTAGTTGGGGTGGCGCAGGGGGAGGGATGTGCCAAGAATAGACAGCACAGCATAGATTGCATGGGATAGCACAGCAGAGGCAGCATACTCTAGCATAGATACGTGGCACAGAACAAACAGGACAGGTCAGGAAGCAGAAGGCAAAGGTGACAATCATTTTTCTGCCACACTGTGTAAGCCAGGGCAACCACAGAGCTGTCCTTTCTGTAACTACCAGCTACTGCCTCTATGGGTATGGCTGAAACCAACCTAGGCTTGCAGGCACCCAGACTTAATAACGAGTTATACTGTCAAAACTGATGACACTGTGTTTTAGCATAAGTTCCTTAGCAGCCTCAGCCCTGCTAGCAGTCTGTTTCCTTGGGCTGATGTCTAGGTGGACACCCCATTACCAGGGCAAGCCCACCTTCACACATGGGTTAGGGGAAAAAAGGGATCTTTGGCACTTTGTTCCGCACTTGAATAATTTGAACCTGAAGCCTGACAGGCATAAGCATCAATGCCTGGTAAAAAAGGAGCTGTATGCCAACTGCTGATTTATCTTTTATTTTCTTTCTCCTGGCATAGCAGCACCAGGTCTAACACTGTGCAAGTCTTTCTGCAGAGGGCTTGGGACAAACTGAGACCTATGCTACTTAGAGATGCCTTAAGTCTTCTCTGGACAACTGGCATCCTTACAAGAGGTAGATCAAACCAGGTTTTCTACCACTCAAAAATAATGTCTATTAACAGTACTCTTCAACACTTTTGCAATAGGCATTACGTGATCTGCTATCTCCCTTCCCTAAAATTCTCAAGGTTTACAAATAAGCCTTGCTGTTATGCGGCAGATGGGAAAATACATCAGCTCTCTGAAGGAAGAAGTCCAGATCACAGCAGAAGCGACTTTTTTTTTTTTGAGATCTTCATTGAAAAAGCGCACAGCATTTATCTTACTTACCTTTGAGATTTGCCAGCCACTTTGCTGACATATGCTACTGGATTTATCAGGGCCATGGCAGGATGCAGTCGAGAGGCACTGCCCCCACACACATTAACAGCCCGACTTTCACGTGGAAGAAGATATAGATAAGGGAGCTCACTTCATCTTCTCAAGAGTTCATATCTAGATCTGTAAAGAAAGGAGTCTGGGAGCACATGCTAGATAACAAGCAGGAGGTTTGACAGATGCATGGCTTCTGACATGGGTAACATAAGCAGTAGAATTGCTATGGAGAAAAAACAGCAATTAGTTTAGGAAATTGCACCAGCTTACAAGAAAGATACGTGGAAAACATCTGCTTTTAAAAATTCCTCCAGCCAAAGAACACCTCAGGCTGCCTGCAGAGTTGTGGTTTGCTGAGCATAAGCACACTTTTCTTTCTTTCCCTCTCCCCACACTGTAATATTTTTCTTTTTTGCATTAGAGTTTATTGAGTAGAAAAACAAGAACCCCCCGATTAAAGCAAACCCCTCTGTCACACATCCCTGAAGAAGTATCCTGCACACTTGCCCTCCTTTTACACTCTCTTCCAGGCAGATGAATTAGAAACTTTCTGGACAAAAGATGCTTCAAACCTTCACAAGCTGTTCTGACCTCAGGATTAATTTCAGCTCGTTGCAATGAAGGGTAGCTGTGAGATTGTTCTCCATATTAGTAGTCCTCCACTAAACCTCTGTTTGGTCAGAGTCAGCTACGCAAGTGACATCCATTGACATATGACTGACACCACTGCCAGGGCCAGCCTGTGCCCCTGGGAACCACTTTAGGCTCAGGCTCAGCCATGGGACCTGTCCAGAGCTGCAAACCCCCCACCTCCCAGACCTGCCAGTGCTAGCCAAGAGGCCTCAGATCAGCACCTTTCTTTAATCCTGTTGAGACTTTTGCCAAAGCATGATCAAAAGTACGCACTTCATTATTATTTATTGCCCTCTTTCCTCCTTCCATATTAAGATTAAAGTGATGGCAGTGTAAATATAAACTACTGCCTCATATCAATTCAGTATACCTCAAGGTACTAATCCCTAGCAAAGGAGGAGAACTCAGTAACTTCCAGGAATTTCAGTGCTTTGATGTACTGTTGACAGGCACATAAAAAGCCCAAGTGTCCCTTTCTCACACATTTAGAAAAGTTTCCTAGAGGACCCGAGAACCATTTTCCTTTAAATCTCCGTCTTCACAAAAAGATTTTTCTCCCTCTGTTGTTGCTTGTAAAATATTGTTTTCCATGTTTCTATTAGCAATAAACGTCTAGTAAATGTATAGAGCTAGACATCTAAGAACCTGTCTCTCTTTTTGTTTTTTTTTCTCAGAAAACCAACACAAATCCAGTTTCAAATGTTCAGAAATTACAGGAACATAAATATGCCAGACATGTTTGTCTCGTGTATGAGGTCTCATACATACTGGGTAAGGTTCTGGTTCAAGACATAACATATTAGGAATATTACAGTGGCTACACATAAACACATTTATACAACATTTCATACATCAGGAATTCAGCTTACATTTTCTGTAACTGTTAATTAAGAATGAGCCACAGATGTGTTTTCAGATATTAGTGTCTCTGAGATAAGAATGCTGAAATCTAATATGCAAGGTATGGTCTTCTCTTTAACAAAAACATACTCGGCCAAAATTAGTCATGTTAAAAAAATCTGAAGACTCCAGCTTTATTGTTATTCATTATTCTACAATTTCATTCTTATAATTGTTAGGCCTGTACTTAGTAACACAACTGTGCAACGGCATGCAAATTTTGTCCATGTACTTTTGCCTTTTTATTCTGTAAGTATAATGCTTGCAGCAGTTATCACCCAGAAGGAGAAGGGACCTGCATTCCTACAGGCTACTCAGAGCTTATTATAGCTCCGTGGACCAAACCGCAAATTTTTGAAACCTTGTCTTCAGGGGTGTACAAGCCACTAGGCTACAGGTTGCCTAAAATATGACTGATACTGTCCATGTTTCCAGGGTCTGATAAGGAGATCTTTTGTAAATAGCTGAAGTGGAGACATACGTATATTCAACCAGCAGTTAGGCAGCTTTTTTGAGGGGTATGGCCTAAGCCACAGCTCAATCCTTATTATTTCCAATTCATTTGGTGACCTTCAGCTGGCAGTGAGAGCTGCATCAGCAGTGAAACCTGGCCAGGCCCATTTCTGAACAGTGGTACTTGTATCAAACACATTTTGAGACTCTTGAAGAGCAAGTGGGAAAACACCAATCTGAAAAACAGGACAGACATTTCCATTGACATTAAACTGCCAAGCACGTAAGAAGACATATTTTTCTTTGGTTTCCTGGGCAGCCTTGTCCCATACAGCTCTCCTGGAAGGACTTGTTGGAATTAAGGATTTACAATCCTGTCATCTCTGGTCTAAACCAGAGTAGCATAAAATGCCATGAAAGTAAAACCAAAAATCAAAGTAAAAATAGATTAAAGTGGGAAAGTGTATAAGGTAGGCAGAAAAAAAACGCTAATTTGTTTACAGCGGACATGCTGCACACAAAGCACAGCTGTATTATCAGCGTGCAAAGAAATTTCCCTAAAAGACTGTGAGAAAACCATTAAAGACCACATAGCAGCAAACTGGAAACACAAGACTTGCCTGTAAAACAGGAACCAAACATCTCACAATTAAAGAGAGTCCCATAACAATACAGTAGCATTCAAAACAGAAGGGTTTCCACTGGCTGGTGGGTATTGCCTCAAATCCTGTCATTTTGAGTCAGTTCTTTGCTAGAAATAAAAAGACTTCTACTGTTCAGAAACAACTGAAGAAACTCTGCTGTTGGTATGCTCCACTAAGGAAATCATCAGGAGAAAAATGTGCCGTATTTTCCTTAACTCTGGCAATCCCTGGAGAAAATAATGATTGTTTCCAACCACCAGTCCCAACATATTTAAGATTTTCTATCCTTATATATATATACATGAATTAGACCTTTGTGTCAATATCTTGTATTTTGCATTTACCTAATGTTATTACTCTACCTATTTATGTCCTAAAGAATGTCAGATTAATCAAGTTATCCACCTAGCCTGGTTACTAGTGGTAACTGACCCTAGAGATTGCTTAATACATTCTCAAATTGTTCAGGAAGGCTCTTGAAAGAAATCATAAAATTTACCCTTTTTGCAACCACAGCTGGTTGAGGCCCACAGCTGCCTACGGGTTGAATATAATCAATAATCCATAAAGATAATTGTTCCCACATGATCGGTGAACAACCTCAAGCTGAGTGCAAAAGAGCTAATGCAGTAATTGATGTTTTTGTTGGGTTTCCACACTTAACGCAATTTGCCTTGAACAAGCCAACTCATCCCTTCTGCTGGACAGTAAATACAGCTTTAAGCTTTCCTCCAGGGTATTTCACATAAAGGAAAAACATACTTTATGCTCTGTTGTTAGTTAAAAGCCTGAGTTTAGCAAAATTTATATTTTAATTGCCCAAGATATTGTAACTAATAACACTAATACTTTACAGGCGTATAGTAACTTCCATCTCATATGTTCAGCATTGCTTGGAGGCAGTTAATTACATTTATCCCAGTTTTACAGATGAGGAAATCATTACAGCCAATGCCATGTGTTCAACATCGAGTCAGGATTTAAAAAAATCAGGCCATTGTCTTAGAAATGCTAAGACACTAACTTTTAATATTTTTTTTTTCTTGTTTTCGGCTTTTAGTGGACTCAGAAGTCTTAACATCAGAGCTTTCTCCAAAACTCTGAAAGGTAAAAATTCCAAGGAAACTTGAATACCTTCCTGACGTCACACAATTTGAAACTTTAAGGGAAAGAAAATGTATGATGGGGCTCATGGTGAAATAGTAGGAGAAAAGTCAAAGTTTGCTAGGGTAAACCAGAACTCAGATCTCTCAGCAACTGTGGGGTTCTTTTTATTCTCAATTTCATCAAACTTATGCCTCAAGAGTACATCTTATCCTCTAGTCCCTTGGACTTTCCAGTGCTCTAGAGGCATTTCAATAATATCTGACAATTAAGGTTCAACTTTGCAAGAGTAGCATGCATAAAACACAAGAAGCACCATCTCTGAGTGACTCAAACCAGTGCCCTTGTGCACTGGCTGGCTCCAGAACTCATGCAGGCTTCACAGGGTGGCCTCTCTGCAATCCTCAGGGCTGCCCCAGGCAGGCTGCACCACAAACACTGGGGCTGCTGCCACCAAGGACACCGTTGCAGGGTTTCTTGGCTTGCCAAGCACATTAGCAAGAGAAATAAGCACAGTTACTTAGAACAATGAATATATGGCTATTCAAATGCTCATTAGTCCTATTAGACTGCAAAACTTCCAAGTACCTTAGCTAAGATGGTGCTTCCCTATATCATTGCTGATGGCACTACAAGGGGATAACTTCTGAAGCTATTTTTCTTCAGAGAAATTCAGAGATTCAGAGAGATTGAAAGAGAGAGTGAAACTAAGCTGTGGGTGTTTTCTCCTTCTGGAATGAGTGAGGCTCATAAGCAAGCACAGAAAGGGCTGTTAACCCAAGACTCAATTATTACCAATAAAGTGGAAGTGTTACCAAACTAATATAAATGTACCAAACCCTGTAATTACATATATATGTTTAAAATCTAAAAAAAAGTAAACAACCTCACTGGAAGCCAGCAAATTACTGAATCTTGGTTTTGTCTTTTGGAAGAATACAAGTCTGATGCTTCCCCTGGTTCCTCCAACATCTTCCTAATCGTATCTTTTTGTCTCTTCATCAGCCTTCTTGAGATCTGCAGACATTAATGTTTTGCCCATACAATGTTTCATGTTTGGTATACGAGAAAAAGGTCTCTGCTTGACTTTATAAATATTAGGGGATACCACAATCCCAAAGCCTTTCAAGAATTTTGTCTTTTTCTTTTTTGCCCCCACAGGTCTGTAAGACTTTCCTCTTCAGTACTTTGTTGCTTTGCCTTCTATGCTTTCCAATACTAATGGTCAGATTTGTAAAAAAAGCAGCACCCAGGTGGTTCCCATCTTTCTCCAGGTCTTTTCAGGTCTCCACACTGGCTTATCAGACGGAAAATGAAATGTATATGAACCTACTAGCCAGTTCAATAATACTTCAAGTCCAAAAATGCTCTAAACCAAAGAGGAAGGTACCTACCAGAGAAACAGCACTGTCTTTCAGGCCCTCAGAATACTTAACTTTCCTTAAAGACCAAAGGTGAAGGATTACATCAGCCTCCACCAGCAACTGCAGAGCTGTGCTCGTGTTTGAACTGCAAATCACAGATCTAACATGGGGAAAAAGTATTATTAGTCTCCTCCTGCAGTTACAAATCAAACATCAGGAGAAGACTATAGCCCCTTTTTGCTAAGGTGGCAACTTGCTGCGGTGACACAAAGTTTCCTGTGATCACAAACTCTGAACTCACACACTCTTTTGTCACCATCTCAATTTCTCCCTTTATTATTAGCTTTTAACCTGTCCTGAAGAAGTCTGTGTCTTTTTATTTATTCTACAGCATGGGGAGCAAACACTGGATGATGTAAATGAATTAATTACAGGGAATATTTTGTTAATCTGTAGGTGCCTTTAGTGGCAAAAAAAAAAAAGAGAAAGAAATGCTTGCTGAGACATTTTACCAGTGGTGGCAACAATTTTCCCAGGTTCAGGAACCGTGCTGCCACCTATATTTACATTGTCTTCTGGATATGGTGGATTTTAGCCTTTGTAATTATAAGGGGGGAGGGGAGGAAATCCACAGACACACATATAGAGTTTGAACTAATTAAGGCCAGAAATATGACCTGCAATATTCCCCAGCGATGTCACCTTTCTGCTTTTCAGCACACAAGCCCATTTATTTGCACATCAAATGATAGGGAAGCCTCCTGACTATTGCATTCCAAATATCTACTGTAACCTCTCTGATAATTTAATCACAGATTCTTTTTTCACTTACTAGTAGCTTTGACAACCTGAACCAGTGGAAACATTTTTTACCCACCATAAAGAAATCCAGCACTGTCTCTAGGGAAAACCATAACAACATCAAGATCATGGAGGTGAACTGTATACATCTGATGTAAACATGAGACGATGAAAACAATAATTTGCGTGTTTGGGGAAATTAGAACATTGTTGCAGAACACTGGGTGGCAGTGTGGGCGGTCGGAAGATTACGTGCTTACGTTACAGGAATGCAGTAACCACCCACGATGGGCGAGGCTTAGTGGGACAATATATAACTCTGTTCATTACATAATAAAGTGCCATTTTGCATCTTCTATATTAGAATAAAGTGCATAAATGGACCTCGACGGCAGTGGGTCGAGTGCCCTGTATCACAGCTAGTTGCCACAGAACATTTAAAGAAGGTTGAGTATATTAAGGTGGCCTAGTAATTCTTTATCACACCATGAACCAAATTTTACTTAGTTCATTGACATAGGGAGACCTTCTCTGTTCCTTAGATCTACAGATTTGATTGTATTTTGTTATCATGGAAGAAAAGTGTTTAGTTTTGCCAAATACACCAGCATACAATTTTGAGGTATTTCCTTATCTCAAAGTAAAACTTACTTGGTGGAATACAGATGTCACGTCCTTTGGAAATTCTGTTGCTCGCTTCTGACCTTGCTATGTGTATTTTAGGGAAAATAGACATGCACAGGTTTATATTTATTGGTGTATCTTAGCAGGAACAGAATAACACGAATTAAAGTTCTCTAATCCAGTGAAGTAAATGACAATTAAAAACCTCCTAGAAGGTGAAGACAGAAAAATTCAAAGAGAACTATGGGATATTATTACACCACTTAAAAGTAGCTTGGAAAACAGGAGTCTTCACATTAGCAGTGAATTTAACAGGCCTCTGCAAATCGCAAATCACTCCTCTCTGCCCTTGCACTCTCACAGATCTAACTCCTTCTGTCCTACGCCCCATCACCTCATCTTAGAAATAAATTGTTTCCTCCCTAATACCCTTACCTTTTATCTTTCCCCTCTATTCCTTGCTCTCTCATAGTGTTCCCTTCAAAGATCTGTATTGCTCTATTTCCTGCATCATGTGTGGGCACACCCTCAGCACGGTTCCATATCTGCTGGAACACAGTCCTTTTTCCACTTCTTGGATGTACTCTAATTAAGACTAGATGCTTTTACGAAAGCTGTATTTTAACCGATGGAAGTGTACTAAACAGCAGTAATCGGGTCTTTGTCATAAACTGATGTGATTTAGCATCATCCAAACCTTCACATGTTTTCACCTCAGGAGCTCCCTGAGCCGGATGTAGTAGGTATTTAGGAATTTTCAATGTAATTCTCTTCCACGGACTGCTCTAGTCTTTCCTTTAAGCCTGTGGCTTTAATATCCACAAAAGCCACAGGCACTTCGTTCACAGCCTGACTGCCCACTGTGTGAAATACATCTCTCTTTGTCTGATTTTAATCTTGTACAATGTCTGCTAAATGCCTCTATACTTGAACTGGAGAAAACAGGGAATATATCATCCCCCATGCTGCTCTTAACACCACTCATGATGTTTCATACATCTCTCTTATCACCTCCTGTACAGGTTTCTTTCCCAGGACTGAAGAACACTGGTTTACTTGGTGCTCACATGGAAGTTATTCAATACCCTAATAATTTTTGTTGTCCTTCAGAGAACCTTTTTGAGCTCTAACATCTCACTTTGAAGATGAGGGGACCTGTGCTTATCACTTTACGCAGTACTTAATGTGAGCAAACCATGAAATCATACAATGGCATTATGACATTTTCTGGTTTGTTCTCTGCTTTATTCTAATGTTTCTTTAACACTTGCATCTGCTTCTTTGACTGCTATTGAGCACCGAGACTGACATTTTCATAGAAATATTTACTATAACCTCAAGATCTTAGTCATCAGAGTCAATGGTCAGCTAAAAGACCATCATTTCATATGCAAAATTAGAGTTGTTTCCTCTGTGCGTCACTTTCATTTATCCACATTGAATTTCACCTGCCATTTTATTCTCCAGCCATTCAGTCTAATAAGATCCTTCTGCCAGTCCTCACATTCAGCCCTTGTTCCTACTCCTGCTATGAATAATTTTGCATCATCATCAGCATTTGTCATGCCATTGTTCATCCCTTCCTTCACATTGTTTACAAGCATGTTGAACAGCCCACATGCCCACTCAGACCTCAGCAGTAATCCACTGGTGACCTCCCTTCACTGCCCTCACTCTT
>NW_010397442.1:5603-26692 GCF_000710305.1 Buceros rhinoceros silvestris | reverse complement strand
TTTCCAACCATTTACTCACACATTCAGTTTCAAACAATTAATCAATAAGCAATACAAGGACTCAATCAATAAAGCAATCAATAATCAATTAAGCAATACAAGGACTCTCTTTTTTATTCTATTACTTCATTTCCTCAAACATTTTTGCAAGAGAACTTGTTGAAAACGTTTCAGGACTACCAAATGTAGTCTATCAACCAGACTACCACATCTGGATTCCTGTTGTCTCCCCTAAGGAACTTCAGCATATAAGGTAAAAACTCTCCTAACTGAGGTCCCCTTCTGTAGTAGATGGGACTTATCCAAAATACCCGCTAATTCTGATCTTTATGTATTTTGTATTAATTTCCCCTGTATGCAGATTGGGCATCAGTCCCATTTGTCCTTGGCACTCTTTTTAAAAACGGAGTCAGTGAGATCCTGCTGGCTAAGTTAGATACAACTTAATGATCTTACATTCCTCCATCCTTGCGTTTTACATGAGTCTGTATATTGACAAAAAGACACACACACCCACACACCCCTTCTCTGTTCTTTTCTACTATATGAAGATCATTTGTACATTGGAAATTGCTAATCCTTAGATAATTGTGCTTTCGGATTACCATTTTGGAAGCACTCCTATATCTTAAATATCCCTGCTGCTGAATCCAAGAACAGGTTGCTGTTATTTTGTCTTGTAAAAAGCTGAACATTGATACACCACTGCTACTCAAGCTAAAAGCCCTCATCTATTAAAAAAACCAAACAAACAAATTATTTCATTGTGAAATTTGGATATTTTAAACAAAAATTGTCAGTGTTCCTCACATACCTGCTTTATCACATGCTCAATATTTATTAGCAGATGTGACAGAAACCTCTTTAAGTAGGTTTCACAGCTTGTTAAGACAATAGCTATGGGAGACATGTTAGAGTTCCAAGCAGCTGTGTTCTGAAATTGGTCTTAATTTAAGTAATCAGCAATGTATTTACTGTTAGAGCAAACACCTATGTTTGTACAGTTCTGTTCACCTATGCAGATTTTATCCTTAAAGAAAAAACTGCTAGTTGGTAGGAAACAGGCATAGAGATGCACGGCCTACAGCTCACTAGGAGCACCAGCTAGGACCGCAGCCTGAGAAAGGAAAAGTCAGGTAATGTAACTGTTAGGGCTGACTGACAACAAAGACTTACTATTCACACGTAATTCTGTTAACTAGGTGTTTTTAAATTCTTCCTCAAAACTAAAGAATCATTAGAAACTCACAGAAAAATCAGGCTTCTGTTAAAAAAAAGTACCTATTTGGGATTGAGAAAAAAACGCTCTGAGACATACAGAATGATGTATTTCAACTGCACTGTTCACTTGGGGTTTTTTACCTCATATTTGACTAGCAGTGAAATAAACATATATAAAATCATGTATAGATATACAAAATGTAATGTAGGCATATTATTGCCACAAAAAGCAACACACACAAAACAAACCCTTTGACATAAAACATCTGGCTTTTCCCCATTAAGCTTACAAGCTTACAAAAATCAGCACTTTGTTACAAAACATCCTTTCATTAGCAAAATGCTTGTTTGTTTGTTTTCTAGAAACATCATTCTATTTTTTAAAACTCCAGAATTATTATCTGATCACTTAACTTGACTATACTCACCTCAGTATCTGAGCACCTCACAAACATTTATTTTCTATGTTCCTTTTCCTACCCATGAGAAGCACTTTCCTTCCTAGACTTTAATTACTAGCATTACTTCCATTTCCAAGGATACATACACGGGGAATACTTGGTCCCCAAAAAGGCAGTCCATAAACTTCCTGTACTAGCCTAGCTGCAGAAAAATGTGTCTAGAAAGACAAAGAGGCAGCTAGTTTTTTAGAGTCACTCTTTGGTGAAAGGAGAAAGACAGATGTTTTGGAGCCAGCTTATATCCCCCACAAAAAAACCCACATTGCAACCTACCTATCTCCCCTGATTAGAGGAGGAGCCTACACATTTATCCCAGGTGGTGTGCTCTGATGTTAAATACTGAAGGGCTCTAACAAGAGAGGACAAATTCCAGATGTACTGGCAAGTACCAATAACCTGATTAATGTAGAGAAGAGCTGCAGTTTATAGCACAACTGAATATAGAGCCCAGTGCTGTCCCTCCACTCCAATAAAGTGCCTGTGTATCATTGGTGAAGAAGGGCTCAGTATTGATATTGCCCTTGAATTAGAAGGCAGCTAATCCATGGAAAGAGATGAATCAGACCTAGTCTCACAAATTAACCTTTAGGAAAGGAATGACTTTTGTTGTACAGAAGAGAAGCATTCTGTGAAACGGGGGAAACTGAACTGTGAAACTCTAAATCTCGCACTAACATGGTGACCTTTGGATTCTAATAGTTTGAGGAGATTTTAATAAGACATGTGGCATTTTTTAACCTTTGAGGTTTTATACTAATAAAATTCTTGCAGTATGTTAAAGATGCAGGATTTTACAGGTTAAATGACTTTGCTAGAAAATAACATATTCCAGATTTAGTGTTCTTTGAGCCCACAGTACAGAATACAGGATTAATTTATAATGGTTCAACCAAATAAATTGTTATGCCTGGTTTATTTCTTTTTGAGGCTGGAGTTTATGATTACCATGCCATTCTTCACACCCTTATAGTCAAAGCTCTATCAGTAGTTTTACTTTAAGCTGTGTTCTTCAAGACTACATTATTTTATTTGGCGGTACTTCCACATCTCAATACACAACCAGGAAGCTCAGTGGCTTGAGACTGTGTGGGAAGCAGAGCAAGCATATAAACTTCAAAAGAGTGGATGAGGAATCCCTCTGGACTTCCCTCTGTGACTAGTGAGACTCAGGAGCCATTCCTGGAGGTGGCTGATCCTGCTGAACACCTAGCTGCCCCAAACATCGCTTTCATGAGCCAGTTCTTGTAAAGTCTTGAAGTGGTCTCTAAGTCTTTGGAATTCAGGGAACAATTTTCATATTCAAATCAGGAGGAGTGACTCTCCCGCCAACCAGTGTGTCCTGCAGCCGCGAATGTATGGAGACAGAGACGACTTCAGGCTCTCTAGAAAATGCTGCTTTTGCAGGATGTCAGAGACCTGGCTTTTCAAAATGTCACAGCTCCTTAAGGAAGCTATTAATTTTTTCAACACCACAACTAAACGAGTTTCTACCTCCCTGACAATAATGTATTCACTGGAAACCAGGGGGGAGGGACTGTTCCTGGAAAGGCTTCCAAATTATGTAGCTTAATACATTTTCTTACAGCTGTCACTTAATAGCTTTCTTAATGGAAGGGTATTTTTTTCCTGTACAGCCATGTGAAATGTTCCTGAGAGAGCACAAGACCAATCTTCAGGAGACTTGAAAAGACATTGTTAATAAATGCAGCCATAAGACAGGCACACTGTGTGGTTCAGAAATCCACTAATGACAGTTCTCCTGGGAGCGGCGAGGCGCTGGGCCCTCTGCACTACTAAGGTTCCCCAGCACATCGACTGAGAAAAACAGGAGCAGATGCCTTAGTCTGCTTGTTGCCTGTCCTCTGCCTATTCCCCTGCCCTCCCCAGGGAAGGGCACGTAATTGGGAAAGTGCAGAGCCTCGCTCAGTTCACTGCTGTCTCTTCCCTGTCCTGGGGCGGGCCTGAGAGCACCTGCCAGAGATTCTAAATGATGCTGACTCCACTGATGCTGTTGGGGAGGACAGCCTGAAGCACGCACAATAAAGCAGCCTCCAGAGCACTCTGTGAGTCGGGGAATGGTGGGAAGTCAGTCAATACCCCAAAAATAAAACATCATTTGAAGCCAATGTTTTAACATGCAGTCACCTGTGTTTAATTAGGGAAATAATCAAACAGGTACTATACCTAGCATTAGCTCTGGGATATTCTTGCACAGGCAGGAGTTTAGAAGTAAAATGGTTGCATGCAATTAGTACAATTTGTTCTGACCTAGCTCTCTGAACCAGTCAGTCACAATGCATCTGAGCTGCCAAGGAGCAGTGGAAATAGAAACACCAATTGATCAACAGATGGATTTAATAAACACTGAGACTGAGATTTTTCACAGAAAAAATATATTTCAGTCTTAGTGCATAAGCTGGGTGGGCATCAAATCTCATTTCAAATTCCTCCTTGCCTGTGGCTTTGAGTCTGGCGAAAAGGATGGATGTCCAGATTGCTATGCCTCCTGCAGAAAGCTGCAGTTGAGAAAGGAGGAGATGGCAGAAGCGTTGAGTGTGCCTCGCAGGCATGCCGCTGCACAGGCATCAAGAGCCATCCAGAGACAGACAACGTTAAGAGGAAGGTGGCAGGTTGGCAGTTTTCACAGCCCTTGGCAAACTCTCTTGAGCCCTGATAATAAGGACAGAGCTTTTGCTCTTATTTTGCCAGTTCCATGATCCCATATAAAGCAGTGCCTGCACATACAGCAAATGTAGAAACTGGTGCCATAAATGTTGCTATAATGGAAGCACTCAAAGGTGAGAGTGACCATGCTGTTAAGTATTGTGTAGAGTTATATAAATATCACTACAAAAGCATTATAGATGCAACTAGTAATACAGACTTTAATTTTAACAGCCATTTCATGACCTCCTCAAACTCAGTTATTTTAGGCAGTAAAAAATTTCTGCTTCCCTTAAAACTGAAGACAAATTTCCCATCATTTTAGCTCCTAGGGTCAGAAATGCTTCCCTTCCCTTCCCTTCCCTTCCCTTCCCTTCCCTTCCCTTCCCTTCCCTTCCCTTCCCTTCCCTTCCCTTCCCTTCCCTTCCCTTCCCTTCCCTTCCCTTCCCTTCCCTTCCCTTCCCTTCCCTTCCCTTCCCTTCCGTGTCAGAACCGCTTCCCTTCCCTTCCCTTCCCTTCCCTTCCCTTCCCTTCCCTTCCCTTCCCTTCCCTTCCCTTCTCCTTACTGCCACCACTGCTCATGCACAGCAGATTGCCTTTGTGTGTGTAAGAGTTATAACGGCTCAATATAACAAGACACTGCACTCCGTTTCTGATTTCTCCTTTGGAATGTGCCCAGGTGCCCTCTATCATGCACATCCCATTGGCCACCTAGGACTCTTGCTTCCTGAACATGCACTGATGAAAAGCATCTGCAGCTGTCTCCCTAGAAGCCTGTTTTCTGGAGCTATTCTGCCCTTTGCCTACTATAACCACACACCAACAGCACTTTACAGTAAATAAAAATATAATAATGTGGGAGAACGACATCCCTTATGGCTGAATGCCTATATAGTTTATGTACCAAAAAAATGCTTATCTACCCTATTATTAAGCCTTATGATTTGTATATTATGTCATTCAATAACTGTATACAGCCTGCACCACAGCATCTGAAACTAAATAGTTAGGTGGATCTGCATTTGCATAAAATACTTTCATTCACTATATAATGCTGATACATAGATGGCAGACAGTAATATGAAAATCAAGGACTGAAGATTTAGGAAGAATAAAATGAAGATTAAACATCATATTTGGCTCCACTGAAACAAAAGAAAATGCAACAATTTTTATACAGCTAATGATGACATGGTATAGAAATAATGTGACAATAATGGTCAGCATCTGCATTTAGCCATCCTTGTTGCACACAGTCCAGGTGCTACAGCTGTCACCTGTGTAACTCCAGGAGGCTCCCAGGACACCCAGGATGCCCCACTTTGTCTGATCCACCCACAGGTATCGAAAGTTTTTGCACTGATGAACACAGAGAAGGCAAAATCTCTGTGGAGATATTTGTATACTAGAAAACACATGGGATCAACTAGAAGTAAGTTGAAAATTCAGACCGTATAGGAAGCAGCCTTCTGTCATTTTGCTGCACCCTCACCAAGTCTGCTGATGATACCAAACTGGGTGGTGAGGTGGACACATCAGGTGGGAAAACCATCTTACAGGGAAAGACTTGGAGAGGCTGGAAGAGTGGGCTAGCAAGAACTGTATGAATTTTAACAAAGACAGGAGCAAAGTCCTGCACCTGGCACAAAATAACCGAAGAGCTCAATACAGGCTAGGAACTGTGTGTCTTGGGAGCAGCCTTGTGGAAAGAGACCTGGGGTTTCTGGTGAAGCTCAGCGTGAGTCAGCTGTGCACCACTGGGCAGTGAAAGCAAATCGAATCCAGGGCTGTATCTGCAGGAGCATTGCTAGCAGGATAGAGACTTGATCATCCTAATATATTCAGTGCTTGTCAGGCTGCACTCAGAGTACTGTGTCCAGTTCTGGTCCCCACAATTCAAGAAAGATGCAGACAGACTGGAGAAGGTCTGAAGGATCATGAAGATGATCAAAGGGCTGGAGAACCTGCCCTATGAGGAAAGGCTGAAGGAGTTAGGTCTTTTATTTGTGAAGGAAAGGCTCTGGGGGAACTTCATCACAGTATTCCAGTACTTAAAAGGCAGCTACTTAAAAGAGGATGGAGATCCTCTATTCACAAGGAGTCAGACCGTGAAGACAAGAGACAACAGGTACAAGGCGCCCTGGGAGAGATTTCATCTCAACATAATAAAGAAATTTTTTACCGTGAGTACTATCAGTCATTGAAGTAACCTCCACAGGGACATGGTGGAGTCCCCATCGCTGGAGGTTTTCCAGATGCAATTGGACAGGGTGCTAGATAATCTCATCTAGGCTCCCTTTCCCATGGAAGGTTGAACAAGATGATCTTTGGAAGTCCCTTCCAACCTGGACTGTTCTGTGATTCTGTTGTATTCTGTAATGCAGAAAAATAATCCCAGGCCCAAATATTGCTGAAGTATCAGGGATAGGATGGAACCTCACAGAAACATGGAATCCACATTGTAAAGCTGACGAAAACCTTGAAGAATCAGTAATGAAAGAACAGAAAACAGCAAAGTAATTTTATTTTATTACAGTCCTTTATAGGCCTCAGTTGAAATCAGATGCCATTATACTCGTTACTGCCCCAGAGGGTAGGAAGCACTACTTCCCTCATGAAGAACTTACTGTCTGCAATAATAAAATAAACAAAAGATGGGATTGATCTCATGTAACTTTAGCCATGTAAAAATGAAGATTAAAATCTAAGATAGTTGTCAGGGCTCCTCCAAAGCACAGTGGACAGACAGAAACTCTTCCGAAGACAAATAATTTACTTCACCCACCTCAGATATGTCTCTTCAGATGAAGCGCACTATCCCAAGCAGCTTCTCAACCTCTCCTTCTCTTCCCACCTCTCTCTGTTGACGACGGAGAGCTCTCTCACTCAAATTAGATGCACAGCTCACAGATGGCCAAGTTGAGTGAGATCCAGAATGACTTGCCCCATGGTTATGACGCGGGGTAGCAACAGCAGGGCCATGTGAATGCCCACATCCCCTGCATGTGGGTAGGGAAGCCTGGGAACACGGAACATGGACAGTGAACAGGTGAACAAGGACATGGTGAAACTTGAGAGCAGAATTTGGGAGTCTTTGCATGGCTACAGTTAGCCAAGGTGTTATTGGTTGGCACATCAGTGCCAAAGAAAGCAGCTGCTCCCTCTGATTTCCTAAAGTCACTGTGCTCTTGGGGTGGAGGTATCCTGATGTTTGTTCATATATTTTCCTGACACGTTTAAGCTGTTTCATTTTGGCCCAGATCCTTCAATGCTCCTAGAGTAAATAGCACAATATACAATGATAATAATTATATTCAATACCTATTAACAGATGTTGAAAAATTAAAAGAAGCATTAGGAGGTAAATATGTTTAAAAATATATAATTTTTTAATGTATGTAAAAGTCCAGAAAGTTTCCTCCTTCAAAAACTCTTTAAAATTATTAGACATTAAAGAAGGACATCCAACAATCTTAAAATACTAGAAAGCATGAGTTATGTTCTGTTCTACCTCAGTATAATCATCACTTGAGATTTGTGTATCATCACATCCAAGACCAAACTGATAGTGAGTAAGAGATATTTTCCATGTACTTTTCCAGATCTTACAGCATGGGGAACAATGAGTAGGAAAAGAAACAAAATAATATATGACTATAACTCAGGAATTATTATTTTTGCATTATTATATTCATATCTATTTTCTTACACGACATTAGTGCAAGAGGCAGAAAAAGAAAATTGAAAATTTTACAAGACTTTCACAGGCAAATCTAAACCAGGAGGTTCTGGAAAGCAGAGGTGTCTTCTCTGAGGTCTCTTTAGCATTAGTCTAAATATTTTTAAATAACAACAAATTCTTGACAAATTTCTGATAATAAGCTTAATTACAGTATCCTAGAAATGAGGTAGCAATGCTAGCATTTTTGCTTTTCTTTACACTAATTTGCCTGCAAGAAACTTCTACCTGGCCCTGTCTTCCACAGCCTACTACTATTGTTTCGTTCTGGGACAGGATGCATGCAAAATGTCTAAAATCAAAACAGCAGAAAATATTTTTTAAAATCCATACAGAACTAGCAGAACTGACAAATCACAAGCTCAATGGCTGCTGCCCTGTGGCTTCACTGTTCACCGTTTGGTACACTTACTCGCATCACCTTACTGCGGTTTTTTTAAGGCCTGTCCTTGCAATTTACAATCCAGGAGACTGCTGAGCTCTGGGGAGTCGTTAATTTGCAAACTCTTCAAGGCACAAACTTCGTCCTTGTTTCTGTGAGGCACACAGGATGCTATCAACACTATACAAATATTAACTGAGATAACGTGATAACTTTTCTACAAAAGGCGCATTAGGGTGGATTTAGGGTTCTCCAAACATCTTCCATTACAGTGGACAAACGAGTAGCACAGCAGCCAGTTCTCACCCCGCACAGAACCAACCTTAAGGGATTGCCCAGTACCATCACGCTTCTCACTTGACACCAAACCTAACAACATTTCCAGCACACACACACTTTCAACAACATCATTGTCACCCTCAGTGCAAACATCAAGTAGCTAGAAAGGATCTGCTAGTCATCAATACATAAACATGCTTTGCAACACCGGCTGGGGTAATGGAGCACCTAATTCTGGCATGGCTTCTAAGGTGATAAAAATCTAAGCAGTGAATTAGATGTATTGAGTAAAATAAAGCTCATGTTGAGAAATGTCCAGGTTCTTTATGGAATTTGTTGAATTAAATTAATCCTATTGAACTACAAAAAGCAAGGAGCGCATCTAGCTCCATCCATGCCAGGGGCCAAGCAGGAGAAACTCATACTGGGACCAATTCAATTTAATTTCAGTCAGGTCTAAATTTTTGAGAGACACCTGGACCACAGCTGCTGTTCTTGGTGTACAGTTATTATCACAATAATGAACACTATTAATCCAAAGGCTTAGTGCAGCACAAAATGGAAGGAAATGTCTTTCAAAAAAAAAAGAAAAAAAAAAGTCTCTCCCAAAAGACCCAAGCTTTTGTCTTTTACTCCCACTTTAAGGCATTTTTATAGTGCCTTGATGCTGTAAAACAGGCGAAGGGAAATGAGTGTCAGTCTCTACATTAAGCAAACACCAGGCAAGCAGAGATGAGTGTCCCCTTCTTTCTCCCAATCCCTCCAGCTTGGGGGACCCCAGCTTCCAGGACAGGGTGCAGCTTAGGACCACACAGTGAGCTTGTGCCTAGGGATCTTACTGGGGTATCAGGGAGTACAGGCACCTCTCAGGGTGCAGACACCCAGGGGTGCAGCAACACCTACCCTCTCCCCATGCACCCACCCACAGCCAGCGCTGCATAAAGAGATCCGTTCCTCCTCTTTGTGCTCTGCCCTGCACACCTGTGTAAATCTGGATTAACTCCATTACGTCAGCAGAAGGGCAGCAGCATAAAACTGTGTGTGAAGGAGGTCAGATGGTACAGCTCTCAGCTAATGTGTAAAATGCACACTTGGTTTCATATCATTGATTTGATCCACCATTCTGCAATTACCAATCAAATTTTTTTTTAGGAGCCTGACATCCAGAACCAATATTTTAAATCAGGAAATAAAACACCATCCAATCATATTAAGGAAATGGAGAACATGAAGTGAAACTTAATATCTAATTACATTAGATACTATGTAAAATATTTTGTGTATCTAATTGCAATATCGAATATACTCAATAAACATTCAGATTGTAAAAACCTTGAACAACTACAGGTTGCAGGAAAAGAATTCTGATTTTTGCTTTCCCACAGGCTGGAGAATGAGGAGTTTTGTGCAGAAAGAATGGTGTCACACAGCATTTGTACTCAAGAAACCTGGATTCTGCAAAAAATTCAGGATGAGCACTAGGTCCTCCAATGATCCAAACAGGGGAAAATAGATGGATTTGAAAGAAAAAAAGATTTTAAAATGGGCAAGGTCCAGCCCATCCTCTTCTGGTACCCAAACTGTGGCCTGCAATACTAAAATTAGGAATCTGACTTTCAGCACGGACATCCAGATTAAACTCCCTTTGCAGGCAGTGCAGGGGATAAAACTGAACCAGAGAACATCCTTCTGCATGAGCCCTGTCCTAGAGGCATTCAATAGAAATGGCCATAAAAAACCTCCAACCCTTTTTTGGGGGCTTGAGTCCAGCCAGAACAACATGGAATACCTCTGTGAAGAGTGCAGATGTCCCAGCTAAGGAGAGGCATTCATATGCACAGAGCTCACTTAGAAGATAAGCACTGAAAAAGCAAAATGGGGCATCAACATTTCACATGGCGAGCCTGTCAGGCAGAGCACGCACCTGCCAGGAGGCTGAGATCTGCACCCCACATTCTCCTGCCTGGTGGGTTTGATGGGCTGTATGTAAAGGAGTGCACAAAAGAACCAGAAATTTGGGGCAACAGGATGGGGAGAAGAGGGAAGAGATTCTTGCTGTGGCAGCTGTTCTTCTGGGAAGCCAAAGAGGATATTCACAAACCAGAAAGACCTGAGCAAAGGACTGTGGCTCCAGCCTCAAAGTTAGGGCATTCAGGTGGGAGAAGGGAGTTCTGGTTCCTGGCTGTGGCTTTTATCCAATAAAGATTTAATGTAACATGCGTAAGCAGTCCAGGGACTTCTGTTGATCATTGTCTTAATTGACTAAAGTGCAGGGATACTAAGTATTGATTTTCTAATCAAATTGGTGCCTGGTATTCACCCTCCATATGTTTATTCCTCTGATGTGCAAGGTCCTCTAATGTCCCATAGGGTTCGTATTTAATGTGTAAGTTTATTGTCCTTTGCCTTCTCTGCATATGCACAGAATGCATCAGGCTCTCACTCTCTCATAACCATTAATAACCAGTTGGAGTGGAGAATTTCTTTTTAATCAGAGAAGCTGCTGATAGAGAATTAGCTTGCATTTAGGAGAATCAGTTCCATTATTGATTACACTGCTTCAGAATTTCCCCCTGACTGCATGAAAATAGCTAAGTCTTACTCTGCCTCAGTTTCCTACTAAAAAAATGTGAGTTTGATGAAGACATCAGAAGTTTTAGGCTGGAAACTGCAGCAATGAGACCACTGAAGTCTCTCTCCCATGCAGAGCAGAGGCTGTCCCGAGAATCTGGATTATGCTCTCCCCGACTCTGATGGCTTCCCCACCAGGTACTCCATTTACTCTATCTAAGAAGCAAGTCTTGGATTTGCTCCTAATGAACCAGGGGAAGAAAACATTATATACATTTCAGAAGTATCTCATAACGTGAAAGAGAAAAATCTTGTTACAGTGCACTCCAAACAGCCTATTCATGGTAATCACATCTGTATTTATTAAATGAGAAAGCATTCACAATATGCCAGTATTGCAGCCAAGACATAAACATTACCCAAGACATAGTCCAGAAGCAACAAAATGGTTTATCACACTTCCTGTTCTCAGAGTCCTCCTTTCTCATTCCTAATGATCTTTAATAAGAGGATGTACCAACGCACATGCACAGCGATCTCCAGGCTAGCTGCTTCATATAAATGCCTTTTTCAATAAAGGAAACACCATGCAAGGTGGCATATAAAGGTTCAATGCCAAACTTTTCCCCCTATAATTTAGTTAATTATACTCTGAAATAGCATTTCCAGTAGGTTTTTAAATGTTTATTTTTCTGAAGAAGGTAGCTTTTGTGAAATAGACGTAAATTTACTTCCTTTGCTTGTCCAATATTTTATTTAGTTAATCAATAGTAAAAGAAAGCAGGTATAAAATAAATTAGATCTGAGTCATAGAGGTTTTGAAGAAACAGTTGCAGGAGTTATCTTTGTGCAGAAGTGGCGGTGAGCTTTCAGAATAGGAAACAACCTAAGCTGAGGGAGCAGTGGAAGGTGGTTTCTCTCACTGTTGGTTCAAGGGACAAGACATCTGAAGAAAATAATTTATTTGGCTTATTTTCATAAACAGCAAAATATGGTGCCTGACAATACACTCACTCTTTGTTTCATAATTACAACATCTAGTATTCGGGGATCACTAAACACAAGCATAAGTCAATACATGATTTTAACCATGAAAACAGACATATTTCAGCAAAGCTGAATAGTCTTATATTGCCTTGTTGAATAAGGATACAGTTCTGAACTTCATTCTGTAAAATGCTTTGGGGCAAAGTCTTGAACATGCATCTGAAAATGCTGATATATCAGCATCATGTCTTAATGAATTTGTACAGAGATAAGTGAAGAACAATCGATTCGGGATTTTCAAACATATCTTTGCTGAGGAGAAGAATACCTAAATTTTAAGACAAACAATATATTTGAAAAAAAAGCTGGCCTGGCAAAAAAAGGAAGGTTATAGCAGAACCCAAGACTTACATTGTGCTACAGCATGTGTTCAACAAAGCCTCTTATAATCAAAATGGAAACAACAAAGTCAGTATTGCCTCCATACAGCAACAATGATCAGTGCACAGCAAGGCTAAAAGTCACCAGGGAAGCAGCATGATGTCATTGTAATTAATTTATAAGCTGTAAATACATACCCACCCCTCCAAAAAAGACCAGACATAATCATAAGACTCTTAAAACTATACAGAAAAGCCTAGACTAACAAATAATTTGGCCAAGAAGCTTACCTATTTTCTATAGTATTTTACATATCAAAACACTTTCCTTTCTAGGCTTCAAGCACTACTTTGTCTTCTTTTATTTTGATGTGGCTTTCAAGAAGGACAAGGCATTATAGTTAGAGTGCAGTATCAGGTTTGTAATATGCTCTGATGGGCAAAGCATTTCTGCTGTCTTGGTCTCAGGGACACTTATTAATGGATGGGCTGATGATAATGTGTATTATGTGCCTCATAATAACCTCAAAAGATAACCTCAAAAGAGCCAACAAATACAACTAGAGGTGAACAATGTCTGTTCTTGTGAGGGTTTCTTAGCAATAAATTGGATTTCAATGCAAAGTATATAACATTTTTGAAGAAAAAGCAATCAGACCTTTGAGAGTCTGCTGGCTGTAGAAAGTGCTTGGGAAATAAGAAAAGGCATGCACTTCAAAATCATTTAATTCATCAAAGGGCAAAGAAATCAGCATCTCATTCAAATGCAGCCTTCTGTATCTTTTAGTTCTGATTCACATGAAGGTAGGGAATACATGTCTTCTAGAGTTACAGTCTCTGGTAAGGAGAATTGACAAAAACACAGTAATATCATTCAAACAATAAAAATGAGATGAACCTCTTTTATTTCCATCATTAGTATTTAATCATGTACTTCAAAGGAATTTCTGAAAACACAGATTTTCCTAGTAGTATCACACCTTAAGATCCACAGATGCAGTTCATGTTGAAGTGTGTTTATTTGTATTTGAATATATGCTTTTAAATTAAATTAGTCTTTGAGGCTTACTCCTCTGCCAACTGCTATTTGTCCTGTAGAAAAACAACTCCCTGAAGAAATGCAAAATGCAAATAATTCATGGCTGTGGAGGGCTTTGGGACAATTACTATGCCATCTGAGTTCTCAAAATTGCAGTAAGTAGGTTATATAGCCTTGGCATCATCATTCCATATGGCTGCATCCAAAATAAGATTCTTAGGTGGGTTGTAAAGTGACATAGTTTGAATACCCATAATTGTATCTTAAGCTCAGTTACAAGCCCTAGGTCACCACCAGTTCAATGAGGGATCAGACACAGGTCAATCAAATTCTGTGAACATTTTATTATCTTGGAGATGAAAGTCTGTAGCTGAGATTAAACAAATACAGGTCTTCACAAACTATAAACACTGCACTGATGCACTGTTACCAAGTCTTGCAATGAATAACATCTGACATCACAGATAAAACTAAAAGGAAAATAATGTAGATCGGTAATTTCAGGAGACACTCTACAAACCCAGCACTGATTCTGTGTTTTACACATGGGAGCCATTATACAGAGCTACCTTTGTAAAAACTACACGAGCAATTATGTAAGAAGGAAACAAAGATAAGACCAGCCGATATTCTAGCCATGAAAGTATAAAATATTTCTGTGTTGTCAGACTGCATTTTTCACTGGAAAAGGTTTTCCCCAAAAACTTCTGCCCAGCTCTTGTTAACTGTTCCCACTCTGACCAAGATTGCTAAAATGACAGAATTATTGTACAACAACGGAAATGTTTTTTCTCCGTTATTGCAGTCTCACCTTAAACTGGACTGACCCAGTTCTTCACCACATCTCACCATATTGTTTGTAACAAGGTACAGTGGGTGCCAGCAGATACACTGAATATTTCTGCTATTCTTCTCATCATTTCATGTCATCTTTTGAATACTTCGTGGAGTATGAAGTCCCAGATCACAGAGTATTAGAGGCTTTTCTGCTTTCACACTTTCCTTTTCCTTTCCAATAATCTCATAATTTTTAAAGTAATTATTAATTTACTCTTATTCTTGCAATTCTTATGATTCTCTGTCTCCCTTTTAAGTATTTTTAGAAAGGATTTTCGATGCCATACAACCATGAAAACGCAATTTTAACAAAAATTAATGTAAATGAAGAATTAATATTCAAAAATAGATTAGAATTATATTAATTTTTAACAAACAAGTGTTCTATCTACTTCACAAAGACAGTTCTTGGATCTTGGACCCAGTTCTGAGGCACTTTCAATTCAATATGACTTAAGATACAAAAACCATAAATCAGTAAAGGAGACAGGGCAGGAAACGTATAACTGTTCCCCTAAGCAACAAGAGCTTGACTATGTAGCACCAGTGATGCCATAATTAATGCTGGATACATAAATAGATTGCCTTTATTAATAAAAACAATTCAGAACTGAAAGCTAGCTGTATTTCCTGGAGCTCAAAATACCTGGTATTTTGCATTGTGGTATCTTATCATGCATAGAGCCTTAACAGATACTTCTTCCCAGTTTCCTGAAGAACAGTACTTGGTTTAATCTAAGCTGCAAGTACAACTACACTGGATGACAGGGGACAAGATACGAGGGATTTCTAAAATAAAATAAAAGCAGAATATTTAAAAGATAAGGTCATTTATGTCATTAAGAAGATGTAAGAAAAGAATGTCCTTGAGAGTAGGTTAAGGTTTTCATCAGGTCCATCACAGATACACCTTAGACCAACACTGCATTACATTTTAAACAGCATTTTCTGTGGATTTTTTATAAGATTTACTATAAAGGCATTGGGGAGGGTGGCTATAGCAACTATAGTGGAGTTTATTGTTTCAGTGAAAAAAATAAGGTCTGAGATGGTTCAAAAGCCAAATTACTTTGGGTCTGTATTTTTCAATCAGTAATTTCAAAGTTCAACATTCAGCTTCTTGGAGGAGAACTGGAATTCTTGTAGGAAAACTGGACTTCTTGCTTTGCCCTAAGACTGGAGATGTGCTTTGGGTAGTCACTTTGGGAAATTTTGCTTAGTTCAAGGTAGTTCACAAAATTAATGAAAAACATCAAATGACTAAATAGATTTTATAGGATCACCACTGGTAGGTTGATTTCCTAAAAAAATGGCGAGAAATGGAAGTAATCAGGAAGCTGGAAAGATTTTTATATGGGAAGCCACTAAAAATAATAAATCACTGTTAATGATTTCAAATACAGTAATGCCTGGAAGTCAGATATTTCTCTTTGCTGGACATCTCTGTGCACATAACAGAGAGAGATTTTCTGCCCAAATTGTTTTGCAGCCTAAAATCCCAGCAGCTGTTTTTCATTAAGAAGGGAAATGGCAAAAGTCTACAGACCAACAAAGGAGTACAGATGACGTGCACCGCTTTATCTCCTCTCATTCCACAAGAGACAAAGTTCAATCAAATCAACAGGTATCCAGCTGCTACAAGGATGTGCATTTTTTGGTGATATGAAACTGACTTCGGAATTCACTGCTGCAAGGAGTCTCTGAGATTCTCCACACTGCTAAGCAAAAAGAGGACCAGGGAGATTGCTTATACACTGGACCTTCAGTCATTCCCGTTGCTTAAACATTGCCTTCTGTCTTCGCTCTCTCAGCAGCTCCAACTTGCTTTCTTGCAAAGCAGAACTTGGGAGTAGTTCCCAAAATGGTAGTTCAGCAATACAGCTGTTCTTGTATGGACCACAGTGCACCTGTTTGTCTCTTTCTGCCCTGCAATGATATCCACAAAGGATTATATATTCCCAGATGCACTCCAGGCTATGAAATATATGTCCTCGGTTTCTTGTTAAAATGCCAGTCTCACAGACTCTGCCATATTGCTGCCATGATTTCATATATTTTGAGGAGACAAAAAAAAATCCCACAAAAAAAAAAAAAAAGGTTGTAGGACCACTATTTGGCCCCTATGGAAATACTGGGTCAAGCTACTGTATGGTAGACACACTCCACTGCACAGTGGCAGTGTGAAGCAAGCCAGTTGGTGGCACCAGTCTTGGAGACAGAGATAATTTCCTGACCTTCCCGCAATGTGAGATGCACCACATTACTTACCCTCAGGCAGACAATGTGTCTGCATCTGTTTTATTTACTAGCAACATTGTAATCAGTGAGACCAATAACTTAGGAGGACTAAAAAAGTATCTGACGGTTGCCAAGAAATCATGAGAACCTACGCAGCTAAATTAAATATGAATACATTACCTTAGCTGTGAATCCTCATGTTTCAGGACATCAGTTAGTAAAATTCCTATGATTAGACAGAAACTACCACCCTAGACAAGTTTATACAGTACATAATTGCTTGCAACCATTTCCCATCTTCCATAGCACAAATCTTCACATACCACTCATTTGATTAGGTCTGGCAATTTTTGTGATCCTAACATAGGCATCCAGTCATGTCATTGCTCAGCTAATATATCCCTCAACACAAAATGGTCAGAAAATCCCTTTGCCACTACTGGTCTTTTTTGAAGTTTACAAATTTAAAGCATTAACCTATTTCCAGCATGAGGTGCTATATTATCTCACTAAACTATGTAAATTGTTTACGCAAGCTTCCTACAGAGTGTGAATTTACTAATAGTAAGTACTTCCTGAATGGAATGAGTGTTCTTAAGTCCCCTTAGTGAAAGTAGGAGATGCTTAGCATTTAGGGATTAGATTTGAACCCCTCAATGCTTGCTTGATTCATGGCAAAATCTGTCATCTGGCCTACATACCACAAGTTCAGCTTGCCAACTATTGCATGGTCCTCCTGCAAGTAAAATGCAGTGGCAGAGAGTCATTCCGTCAAAGGTAGACATTTCACAGCATGATTTAACGTGACCTAGTTGTCTATGTTCCCTTCACAGGCCATGAAGGGAATAGGAAGCTCTACAGAGCTAGAATTAAATTAAATCTAATGGCTAGAACTGATTTTCCGTCAATTCTAAAGGGCATCTACAGAGATTTATCTCAGACATAAACTACCATGCTAGATGTCTACCACTAAGTGAGGTGAAACCCACCACTGCTTACATGCTTCAATAGCTTCACCAGTTGGTCTAAATTGGAGTGCATGTAGGTGCTGCACGGTCATCACCATGCACAGAGCTTTGCCATTTGCTGCTTCTGTTCCAGAGATGCCTATGCACACAAAAGCATGCCACATTTTTCCAAACCTGCTAGCTGATTTGACAAAAAATATTAGTACTGCAAACAAAACCCACTTTGCCATTTTTCTTAGACTACCACCAGACATCAAAACTACTGTTAATCCCCTATTCTGACAGTATCCACCCTTTCTTTATGTGGGAACTGGTCAGCAACACAAAGGCCAAGCAATGGTATAAATGAGCTGAGAATACTGGAATACAGACAAGACACATTACCAAGAATATGGGCCTTCCTCTGCCTAATTCCCAGATCTGGATAATTATCCCAGACTGTGGTGTAACTGTGGGACCCAGTGCCCAGGGCTCAGTACCTGCTACAACATTGACCTGATACTACAACAGAGTAAGATCCAGATGCATATATCCTCAAACACATATCAGCTATGAAACGGGAGATCTGGAGTCACTTCTTTCCTTGGTTTCTTTCTCCTTTTCCCAAGATAATTCCCTAAACTACATCTGCTGATGGCAGAGATGGAGGAGGAGGGACCGGGCTCCGCAGGAGCTCCTCCTTGCTGCAGGCTGGAATGAGGCTGTAAAGGAGGCATGAGAAGGAACTTGGTTAAGTTTCCCTTCAGGAAGGGAAAAGGAAGGGAATTAGGGAGGAGAAAATATGGGATTTCAGTTACTATTCCCTGGTCCTTAAACACAATGCACAAACTGATTTGGGAACACAATTTTTTTCTCCTCATCCTTTGTTTCTGTTTGCTTGGGCACTTTTCTAGGACACAAGAGATGAAGGTAATAAACTAGTAACGCTGGGGGAGAAATCGGGTCTCCTTCTTCATAGGCATCTCCTGGTATTTAACGCAGAATATTCAAGCACTAAGCCTTTAGCTGTGTATTACAGGAAAGTAACCACAACTGCATTTGGTGAAGAATCAAATCTTTGCGTGTTATTGGAGAATGCTGATTGAATTCAGATCCTAAGAGCCTGCAGACAAAAGGATTCTTAGTTTCTAGGCTGTCATCGGGTTAAGGCATCATTTGGTCATAAACTGCTCAGACTGGAGAAAATTTTGGCATAAAGGGGAACTTTCAAAGGATGGTTCAGGTATCCCCCCAGAGTTAGTTTAGTGGCATCTAGGCAGGTGATTTTGGATTGAAACTTTGGGGAAAATCAGGCACCTAATTTCCCCTTCAGTGCCAAATCCCTTTGTGCAGGTTTCATATTGTTTGAAATGGGAACTATCCTGCAACTGAAACATGATAACATTTAAAATTAAAATAGGTAACAATGTGTTAGAAGGACACAGAAGCTAAATAAGGATAGAGTGGGAGAATGAAGTGAGCAAGAGGGGTGTAAGAAGAGAAAGGCAGAATTAGGATGAAGTGGGAGAAAATTAAAATGATCAGAATTAAAAATAAACCCCAGCCAGTTTTCATATTGAAATCTCACAGCTAATAAGCTGATCGACATCTTACAGCTCTGCCAGAGTATTACAGAAAGAGCATTTGAAATTACCATCACGTGTTTTATGTGTTTCATAATCAGATTTGTTAATTGGAAGATGCATAATTTCATATGTACCAAGGTCTAGTACTTACCACTAGAATGTGATCAGTAAATCTTGGAAAGAAAGGAATGCAAGCCGATGCTTTGCTCAACAAGCTTGTACATACAGTGGAAGAGTATCATCAGGATTAAATGTCAGATAAAACCATGGCTTTATTAATTTTCACTTGACTTTGATACAAATATATGAACCATGCAATTATTTCAAAATCGTAGCAGCATTAAACTCTCCCCATCTTATACTACTTCCTCATCTCACTTTCACCTACAGCAGCAGAGAGCAGTTTCTCCTGCTAGCATGCAATAAACTCTGCTTACAGCTACCTTCAATGGAGATCTGCTGAAACTTAAAAATAAATGAGACAAGACTAAGATTAATAAAATAGGCAAGGATAATTGTTCATTTTGTTATGACCCAAATTCAATCCATTATGTGAAGAGTATAAGACTCCTTTCTAGTTAAATTGACTGAAACATTCTGCAACAATGGAGAATAATAAAGCACAATTAAAAGTGAAAATGGCCTGGGGCTTTAAATACCCATGAACCACAGTAATGGAACAAGAAGGCCATTTAAAGGTCAGCAGCTTATAAACAATATCCCTGGAGCAATTTCTCAAGAGGAAAATCATTTCAGATGGACCTACCGTGTAGTTTATAAAAGAGAAGGCTTCTCCAATCCTGAAGGAAGCCAAGCAAAATTAAATGCCCACTACAAACCTGTGGCAGCCATTGTTTCAGGTTCGAGAGGAGCTATTCATATTCCAGCTGGCATTCGGTGGGGTCGACTGGCAAGGTAAATCTCAGAATACCATGCTTACAGCATCACACATTTTCCAAAACATTTGTTTCTTTGGACATGATATCTGGGCTGCAGTCCACAAGCTCTGCCTGCACAGCAGGTAGGGGTTACCTGAGCACCACCACTGCTGCAGAGCAAGAGGCAAAAGAGAGCACTGAAGCTCACAGTTCTCTCTGGGCAATGGTGGGAAGCAGCATGCATCTACCCCTTCTGTTTTCCCTGTCCAGCTGTGCTTCTCTGGCAGAGTTTCCGTGGCCTCTCATAAGCACATACCTCCCAGCACATCCTGGAGACCAGCACTGCTGTCAACCTGCACAAGTAGCAAATGTCCTGGCTCTGCTATGGGAGTGTTCAGCCCTTCCTTGCTGAGATCAGTAGTCCTGGATGCACTTGCCTACGGCTTTGGAAATTTGTCCTAATGAGTGAAAATAAGAAGTTACTATAAAAAGCTAGCATCAGTTCCTCATATTTACAGAGATCTTGAAAGTTCAAAAGGAAAAAAAAATTTCTACACTTAGAGACTTTTTTCCTTAATTTTTCAGACTTACAGGTAGTACCCCATTCCAGCAGAGTGAGTACCACAGAGAAAAAAGTAGAGATTATGCAGAAAAAACTTTATCTTTAATTGATTGCTGGAAAATAAGGCAATTCATGTAAACACCCATCAGAAATCTGTCAAAAAACATATGTCTAGAGAATTATTTTTCATCCAAGCAGGCATATTGAATACAGTGGTCCAACAAAAACTGTATTGTGTCAGCACCCACAGCAAAACCTGCTAGAAATGATCTGCAGGATCCAGTAAGTTATTCTGCATCATTTAAATTGGGGGGGTGG
>NW_010397442.1:370-5451 GCF_000710305.1 Buceros rhinoceros silvestris | reverse complement strand
GGGATGAGGAGGTGGGGAGAGGGGGTGGGGAAGTGATCTGAGCTTACATATTTGTTTAGCCTGTGTTATATCTCAGTCATCACAGAACACTCCACAAGCGAGTGTATAGTTGGCACAAAGTATTATCACGTGTAAGTAATGTTTTATGTTTCATGCAGCTGCATCAAAGACTGACATAAACAAGTAATTTCAAAAGTCATCTAATAACAAAGAAGAATTATACCTAGTTAGCCTAATAGTAATGCTGCCTTACACAGCACAGGTTTCACTGGCTATTTATGGGCATTTAATATTTCATTAATTCCTTTTCTGAATGCCTTTCTTCTGCTGTGCTCATTCTGCACTTTTTTCTCTATCTGCCCTCTTTCTCCCTCTTGCACTTCACAAGTTCATTGAATATTTTACTCCCCATTCCTTTCATGATCTCTTTTATCCAAGCAACACATCAACCTAGTGATGAAGTTTGGTCCCCCTGTGTTCAGGTTAGCAAAAAAACAAGCTGAAAGAACTCAACTCCTCCACTTTGCTGTGGATGTGTGTTGCCTCTAAAGTACCACGTGGTTTTTAAATGTGACATTGCACAGTATTACCGATATTTCAAGAAAAAGAGTCTCCTCTACATTTTCTCCTGGTATATTTATGGGAGGCTGACTATGTACTCATCGTGCACAGACAGTGCATGAAGAGTCACAGGAGTAGCTGATCAAACACAAGCAAGCTAAATTCAAATTGGTACATTTTCCACTGCCTATTAAATAAAACTGGTTTTTATAGATTTTGTCTCGGTTTTGCTTCAGAGTTGTAGGTGTAAAAATAAGACAGGAAGCTGGACAGATTTTCCTCCTCAAGACTGTAAAATCACTCAATAAACCTCCTTCTATAATAAAACCCATAAAATGATGGTTGAAATCCTGACTCCAGTGGTAAAACTCCCATTCACATCAGAAGCAACTGGATTCTGTGCTAATGAAAACCGTGTAAATACAGGAGGTATGCTACCTAACAAATCAATATGATAACCTGCTGTAAATTGTGTAGTTTTCTCCAGATAGGATTTCACTTTTTTTTACTAATATTACATTTTTTTAAATACCAATTTCTTCCATCAGTAAGTGACAGTCAATATGCCTATGCCCATTGATACTAAGCAGCAATTTTAAAAAGCACTCCTGAAGTCAGCATGGAAATGAAACTGCAGGGAGGATGTTACACGGGTCAAACAAAACGGTCGATGCTGTTTTATGTCTGCTGGAAGCTGGTATTTTTAGGACCAAAGTAAAAGTAAAAAGTAAAAAGTGGTCAAGATGGACTCACATTGATGTCTGGCAAAATCATATACAACTAGGAGGAATTTGCAGTCCTAGTCTTTGTCTGTGCCTCGTATTTTGGTTTAGACTGACAAAACCGTAGAGAGCAAGCACCCAGACAGAACAAACACATTCCAGTTTGTCACCTCGAAAATGCCAGCAAAAATGGATTTTAGAAGGAGAGGTTCACATTCTCAGCTGTCTGTTCATGGTCCGGATAAACCCTGGTGTGTAACTGCAGCATTAGTCATGCTGGCTAACAAAGGCACTGCAGTACAGGTGGGGTACCGACAGTGGAGAGCAGAGAGGTCATCACCTGTCCTACACGCTAGCTTTCCTCACCAGCCTCCAGCATTGGCTCAGCAAGTCTGATCGATAACCCAGGCGGGATCGCTGTGCTCGCTGCCACCCTCTCTGCACTGCATCATTGGTTCGTCTGGGTGGGTGGCTGCCACCTCTGATCCCCTTGCGAGCAGACATCGATGGGCTCGGGTCCTTCTGTACCACTTGCCCAGCACAGAGGGGACAGAAATGGGCCTTCACATTGAAGCAGTAGCTGTGTCAATGCTCCCTTGGTTTTGGAGCAAGATGGAAGAGGAACAAAAAGGATAAACCTTGTCCAAATCACCTTCATGTTTGAGACAGGCTGCCTCTGAATTCAGGCTTTGGGTTAACAATTGAGTATCACCATGGGTATGAAATGAAAGCCCCTTCTCCTCCCACAGAACACTCTTTTGAAGATACAGCCCTACACTTTCTTATTTTTTCACGGAGTCAGAAACTAAGCGAGTGCTTGAATCCAGAAATATAGCCCTCATGTAATGATTTCATCAGTTCATAAATAGTAGCAGGGGAAGAATACTTCTGATAGTGACATCTCTTACATTGTCACTGTTTGCAGCTATGGATGAACAGAATTGTAAATACAGAGCTATGGGAATAATCTATGAAGTGATGCGCTAGATTAGCCCTCACTTAAAGTCATTAAATCAAGTGTGGGCATCTTTGAAAAACACATTCTAGCTCAATCACAAGACAAGTTTGTGTCATGGACCTGCATTGTACAGGGGGAGGATATGATGACAATGGCTCTTGCAGCTATTAAAAGTTGTGAATCTTTTAATCTGCCTTGCCAGACTGGATTGGATTTTTTTTCTTTCATTCCAAGATTTTGGGTTATTTCATATTTGTTAGCTTGAAGAAAAACATCAAAAACAAAGGTATAAAGCCCAGCCTTTCAGGATATAAATAGATTAACAGTTCCTAGAGCGAAAGGTACCTGAAAGACCCTGGCTGATTCTGAGACCTTACAGAAGGCTGACATCAGACAAAGCCTTCCCAAAACCCACTGATTAGGGCATTTGAGGTGGAACAAGGCATTAGCCACAAGACAGGCACTCAAAGCACATTTCCTTGGGGAGTAAATGTTCAGAATTGCTTCATACGGTGCTACAAGCATCTGAGAACAGCTGTTTTAAAATACAGAATAAAGGCAGGAGGACTGAGGCTGTTTCTTTTAAAGCTTGGAGAGTGCTGATACCAATCAAGAAAGTGTTTCAGAGTGGCTAAGCTGGAGCATCTGGTTGCATGAAACATAACAAACATTCACCATTGCTCCAGTGCCTTCCCACTGAGTGTTCCCTGTGCTAAGGATGAGCCGTGCCAACTTATCCATCTTAAATTGTAAATTACAGCCACTAGCTGGAAGCAAAGATATTTTTTCTTCTATCCAGTCACTGAGATCATGTTCTAAACAGTTAACAGTTTCTTCAGAGCTACAGCTGTCTGCCTTAACACCACCTGATCCTGCGCAGAGGTAGACATCACAGGTGTCTCCGCTGGCACACATCATGCAGGAATAGAAGAATAAGACCATGGGATCTCAATCTTGCAATAAGTGTGCAAGAGATTCATACTGTAGCCGTATGAATCCTGCAAACTGTAACACTACTTTCAACCAGAGACTTTTTTTACTTTAATACCTAGCACAGGAATGTCTCCAAGACAGAGAAGCATTGCGACAGCAGAAGGCAGTAGAGCACAGTAATACAAGGTAATTTGCATAATTGATCAATAATGTTTTGTCCTGAATTGTTAAGCTTTTTGTCAGCTTTTTGGTTCTACCAACATGTTAATTAACAGCTGATCTCTCAAACCATCCCCAAGACGCGCTGGCAAGATAGTGGAGCTTTGCCGACTGGGGGCAGAGAGGAGGATTTTGAGAACGTCATTAGTGAAATGTCTCATGTACAAAAAGAAGCCTCAAATTTCAGGCTTGATTACTCATTTTGGACACCTTTGGAGTCCCACAAAGGGCACATTAAACCTGAAGTTTCTGTCATGATGAAGAGCGAGAATGAAAAGCAGGACTGAGGAGAGGTGAAGAAAGGAGAGGCTGAGAAAGCCATTTTCCGTGTGAATATGGAGTGGTCAGGAAGGGTGGGAAAAGAAGGGCTATGCTCCAAATGAGTTAGAGAAAAAGAGGTTTAACCACTGTGAATGAGGAGACACCATGGGACCTCCCATTATGGGGGGCTGAGAAGCAAAGAAGCAGGTAAAAAGTAAGAGGACACGAATCTAAGAGGGTTTCTGTGAAAGAAAGCATAAGGGAAGCTGGAGAAGAGGAGGTGGGGACAAGTGAGAAGGAAATCGTACTTTTTCTTGGCAATCAGTGAATCCTTCTTATGTGCTTACAGAGGAAATTGCCTTTCCTTGGAGAACCTGCCACATCCTTGGAGGCTGATAGCCTTTCATCAGTGAGATGCCCTGTGTACCAGAGCAGTTTTGTATGCAAATCATCAATGGTTTTGTTCACATAGTTCTCTAATTCACTAACAAAAAACAGGACAAGAGCATAGCAAAACTGCTCCCCGGCACAGCCTTACCTGAAAGAGGAGCTTCATGGCAACACCTTGATGGTCTACATCGTGGTTAGCTCTGCAGCGCGGGCCACTACAGTGGGAGAGGAACCACACCTCAGCCACCTGTCGATTTGTGAGACACCCAGGACCATGATAGTGAGGACTACCGATTTCTGTATGTGCAGATACAACATTTTCCTGGGATGTATTTGACATTTAAATGCATAGGATTAAAATTGCTCAGTCTCTCTGGAGAAGGTTCTACGTTTGTCGACCCCCCCACCATAACCTTTGGGCCCCTACAATTCCCCATCTCCTCAACTAAAACATCTTGTTTCCTCCTCCAAAGAACACAGCAATACAATTAATAGTAAGTAAGAGCTAACCCACAACTGTACACATTCTTTCATGTTCTCAGCCAAGCAAATCTTTCATTTTGTCGGGTAATTTCTTTTTAATGTGGTGGTTGCTATTATTTCTTGATAGTGATAAAAGACCTGAAGCAAAACTCTTTTCAGAGAATTTGAGAGGAAAAAAAAATCTTTGTTGGCTGAAAGGAGCATATTTAATGCATGCAGAAGGTGTTAATTAAAAATCCTTAAAGCTGACATTATAGCCCTAAAAATCAGGAATATTTTGAGTCTTAAGTGTCTTGGTTATCATCTCAGAACATGTCTCCCATGGCACCCATTTCTTTGCCCTGAGGTATTACTAGAAAATTAAAAATGGGCATTTGGAGCTAGTAAGCTTTGATGTAATTGAATTTGTGGTAGAATCACAATATGCCCATGATTTGCTGATCTCATTCTTTCCTTCTGGCAAGGGTTTGTTAAGTCATACTAATGGACGCTTATAACCTACTAAGAGTTTTGCCTCAAATGAAGCCAATTTTCACTGTGTAACTTACTGTTGG
>NW_010397442.1:0-222 GCF_000710305.1 Buceros rhinoceros silvestris | reverse complement strand
TTCACTGTTTAATTTGCTGTGGGGGGGGAGGGGGGGTTGGTGCTTAACAACAACAAATCCCGAAATTTCCATATGCACTAAAAGGCAGAGGAAGCGGCCAACCTGTTATAATTCAGTAGGTATGACATTTACCTCTATGTGTTTTTCTTCAGCTGGCTTAGTGCACACCACACTGTGCACTAAGTTGAAAATCAATTAATTTCAGAAACATTTATTATATAT
>NW_010397441.1:0-219 GCF_000710305.1 Buceros rhinoceros silvestris | reverse complement strand
CGCCTGAGGGGAGCGGGGTGGCGGCGGCCTCCGGGCCTCCCCGCTCTGCCCCCGGCCTCCCCGGTGAGACCGGCCCTGCTCGCTGACGAGCCTCAGTCCCAGCCGTTCCCGGGTTCTATGAGAACACAAGTAAAGCTCCCAGCGCGGCCCAGGCCTCTCCTGCCGAGAGGCCCCCTGCTGCAGCCAGGGTAGAACCAGGCTCGTCGTGTTCGACGCCGA
>NW_010397440.1:22275-30053 GCF_000710305.1 Buceros rhinoceros silvestris | reverse complement strand
TTCCTCCGCGAAGCCAAGCCATGATGATGATTATAGTTATTTTTTATAGCAATTGATATGCAGAAATTTTAAGAGACTCACATTTTCCAAAATATTCAGTTATCTCCTTCCTTCATAGTAAAATTAAACAGAGGAGATGTTACTTATCATCTCTCTCTCTTACTCTCTTCACAGCCAAAGCCACAAGCACTTGGGCACACCAATTTATGTACTTGCTTGTTTCTGGGAAATGTTTGGAGTGTCTCGTTCTTATTTACAGCATGCAGGCATGACTGTAAATCCAGTCAGTTCACTGAGACTGTTTATGTCCTGGAAGCAACATGTGGTAAAGTGCATTATTGGACTGTGGTCTTCTTTGTGTTCAGGTTTTTGTTTGTAGTTACCAGTCATAAAAAAACCACAATTCAGTTTTTTGATGAGAAATCCTTATTCCGTGTTGTATTCTCCCTAGTTCACAAGAAATCTGTTTATAAAAAGACAAGATAATTTTTTTTTTATTTTGAAACTGCTTTTGATCACTCGAGTGTTTTACTGCTGTAGCGCGACAAATCGGCAAAACCTGATAATGAGCATAGGGCTGCAATATCTGGAGATTTGAGTTGACAGTAATGGCTGCGTTCAGCCTCCTCCATCAGCCGGAAAGTACAGCAACAGTGAAACAAATTGACATCAACCAAGTTGATACGGCAGCATTACCCTGAACAGAAATTGTAGAGCACACATCTTCTACAACACTTTTGACAACTATTGCTGTTTTCCTCAGCGTGGGGGGAGGGAGGTGTTACATAAACCCCCTGTTTAATTAGTCTTGTTTGGTTTTATATCCAATAAAGAGGAAAGGCATTATTATTAACAGCCTGCTGTTTTAAATGATTACATGTAGTGTAGAAATTAGTGCCTGCTATTTAGGAAATGTTAATCTTAACTTCTAAAATATGATTAAATACTACAACAAACTAAGGAGAGACGTGAAAATGTAAGGAAAGGTTCAAAGTTTTGCTATCTCACAGCGTCTAGGTAATCAGATTGAAGCCTCCAATGCTACACTGTAGTTAATGTATTGTCTGGTCTCTATCTACTGGCCTTTTCTAAGTGGAACAGTAGATATCAATTCAATTCCATGGCAACAAATGACCACTGTAAAACAGAACATGAGAAGTTGTGCTCGTTGCTTCCTCTGGTGACAGTTTTAGTTAAGATCAAAGTCGAAGAAGATATTGAGACTAAATGACTTTCCAGAGTCTGCAAGGTACTCATGCAGGTCAAGGTGAGGGACGCTAAGAGAAATGCTGCTGCTTAGCAGTCTGTGGATAACCACAGTAAATAATTTTGCTTGGCTGCCGTAAAAACAGTGTCGGCTTTCAAACTCTGAGTCGGAATGATGATAGCTGGGTGAAAATCTAGTTGCAAATTTAGATGTCTGTAGCTAGAAAAGGGATACCTCCAGGACAAAATTAAGTGGAGATCTTAGAAAAGTACATTCTGAATAGAATTTTGAAAAAGATTTCTGGATTTGGCACAAGGACAGAAAATCAGAGATGCCCTAATAAAAGCAAACAGATCTATGTTTTCTGTGCTTAAGCGCTCATTGGTTTGCTAGAAGGAAATCCTGGCAATTCGGGCTTCCATGTAAAATTGTTTCTATTAATTACACACATTACCCTTGACTGAACCTAAAATCTTATAGAGTCTTTTAGACAGAAAAAGTAAGACTTTTCTAATGCCGAAGAATTCTGGGTATTTGTAACTCTTTGCATTATTGTTCTGCTACCAAGGGTACTGTGGAATTATAACGTTTGGGATGACTTCCTTTCCTGGAGTGCAGTCTGCAGCTGTCACCCCAGTGGAGTTCAGCCTCTTTTCCTTAATATTCCCTTCAGGCACACACTTGTTCAACTTGACATCCTTACCACGCTTACCCTCTTGCCAGGCAACTCCCTGAAGTACCAAAATTGCTAGAGGTTCTAAATCCTTGATAGTTCCGTAAATAACAGGAAACCCACCTCCAACTTGTATAAAAATGATTTCTCAGTATGAAAAATGATAACACTTTTGGGGGGGTTGGGGTTTTTTTGGGAGGGGGTGGTATAGAAATGCTACAGATATAGTTTGAAAATAAGAAAAGCAATATGTGTTGTTACATCCTTTCCCTTTTAATTGTAATTGCTAGGGAGCATGCAATTTTAGCAAGCGGAGATTTATCTACAGCCCGAATAACTGTTACTTTGGGGATAGCTTTTATAAAACTACAGTAGGTGTAGGAATGTTCATCATACTTAACACCCAAGTCTGCCGCAGTGAAAATATGTGCAATGCAGCCAGTGGAGAGAGGTTGACAACAGTTTTGCTATTAGCAAAACACATTCAAATAATGTTCAGTTTGTCAGGCTTTCAAACAAATAAATGAAACCCTAATGAACCTGAACATTTTTTATCTATCTGATGAAGTATCACACTGTGCAGAACAAAATGGATGTAAAATTCTGTAACTTTACGCATACAGAGGATATTATTTTTCTTAAATGTACTGCATTAAAAAACATTTTGTTCAGGATCCACTCATGTAATTTAAAAAAATACAAGGACACAGATGGAATTATATCAGATTTCAGGTTTCCTTCAAGTTCCTTTTTTCTGCATTCTTAGACCTGTATCTTTATCACATTGTGTATCACTCCTTTGAAGTTGGATAGGTTAAAGGAGATTACATGGTAGGAAAAACAGGAGAGATTTATTTTATCTTGCTTTCCCCTAGTACCTGGTCGTGCTTTAGGTTTTAACAAAGAAAAGAAATATATTTTCATCCTTGTGATTAATTTCACATGCTTATGTGGTTAACCAAAATGATAATGAGATGATACAACTGACAACATTCTACAAATGAGTAGTTATGGGAATTACAGAGGGTTTTTTTTGTCAAAACAGAAAAAAAATTGCTGTATTGCCACAAAGGCTACTTTTGAGTTTTGCATCTCTCAGCTGATTCATCTTCATTTTGGGACAATGCAAAAATCAAGAGATGCCTTTTGGTGAATGGAGAACGACTACTTTGAAAGAGGAAGAAGGAAGTGTGGTATTGTGTTTCCAACAGCATTCACAAAATTTCAGTGAGGATTGTCCTGACAGGGTCATGTTTTGGTATCTCTGTTCTGAGAAGGAGTTTCTGCATGTAATGTGTTAATAGGTATTTTTAGCCTCCTTCCAGTTGATCCAAGCTTACCCTTCCATTCTCTCGTTAGAGTGGAAACCAGAAAAGAAATTTGTTGGCATTTAAATGAGTTGGGAATGCAAGCAAATGAAGCATGGCCTGGCCATCTCTTGCGTGAGCAATCTTGTAAAGGCAAATAAAGCTAGTCCAGTCTAAAAATATCGTAGTGGGATGATTCATTATGGTATTTCTTCAGCATTGCGTAGTATTTCACTAGAGCTGCAGAGTATTTCACTACTTCCCCATTGTTTTAACAATGACAAGGTAGGATCTTATTTTGTAAAATTTATGATGCCTTCTTTGCAGCTTGATTTTTTTTTCTGATCAACTGAAGTTTGCTGTTTGTAAAAAAAGTGTGTTTTAGGACAAGAAATTACTTTCATGCCTCTGAAAAGAATTGTGTCAGATTTTTACTTAATAACTTTTAAAAAAATCTATTTAATCGTTTAGACAATGAACATCGACTCCATTATGAGTGATTTATATTATCTTCACTTAGTAAAGTAGCAGTGATTCTTTAGAAACAGAGTGAAAAGAAAGTCATACTAAAATAGCTGGTGAAATACACTGGATTTTGGCAAAATTTTGGTCATGTCAGGACATTAAAAGGAATAAGTAATTTCAGTGAGTTTTGCATGAATGTTTGTCTGAAAATAGTCCCAGTATGTCATCCACCAGATTTTCACTTTGAACGAGCCTTACTCCTATCAGTTTGAGGACTTTCTCTGGTAGAAGTTAAATTAGGAAAGCTTGCTGAAAGATCTGCAAAATCATGTTTTCACAAACCAAATGAAATGGCATTAAATTAGCTTTACTTTGACGGGAGAAATGACTTTGGAAATTTCCTAGCCTGAGGGTTTTTCCTAGTGATTAAAAATTCCCTCCAGCACAGAAGATGCTGAAACACACTGAAGGAACCACACAACACATTTTAAATTTCAAATTTTTGGAAGTGACTTTAAGTTATGTTGTAATCATAGTATGTTTCCTTGAATCCAATCATGTTTTAACCTTGAAGTTAAAAAAAGATTTATAATTTTCCCTTCTATATATTCAGTACTGCATTTTGAATATTGCACTTCCTCAGGTGAAGATAAGTATGCTAAGAACCTTCACACTAAGACATACCTTACCAATGGTTTTCAATTAAAAACCTTATTGAATTAAAACCAAATTAAAAAAACCCAAACACAAAAAGCCCTGACACTACAAAGCTAATATGGCATGAGTTCCGTAAAGGCAAGCAGAAGAATAAATTGATTGGAGCTGACAAGATTTTTAATGCAAAGTTAACTTCACTGTATTATACTCAAATTAAATACATTAAGTTTTTAAATTTCCTGACCTTTTTCTCTGTTAACATAGCATGGACATTTGATTTACATTTCATTAGTGGGAAGATTGAGTTAAAGGACTTCAGATCTTATTTCCAAACTTGTTCACATTAAGATATTTCTTTCTACTACGAAAAGTTCAAACCATTTTAATGGGACAGGTTTGAATTACAGAATTACTGTTTGATCAATTGTTTTTGAATCAAGGGGTAACATTTGAAATTGGTATGCATACCCTTCCATATGATTCTTCTTACTGTTTTAAATAACGGTTGCACAGCTAGAACCTACCTCATACAGGGGAGTTAGAAAATGAAGTGTACTCCTTGATATTCAGGCATTAAAATATATGCTAGGCAAGGAAAAACACTGGGAGGTGAGTGCATTCCAGCAACCATGTTATCTGTGAGGAAGGCGTCAATGCTTATAGTAGCATCCTTTCTATATTAAAATCTGCAGAAGAATGTGAGAACCCTTTGATCCAAACTGCTTTCTGTTTCCTCACAACTATTGTAGATGCCTCGCTAATAATAGGGTGTATAACTTTACATTTAATATCTCCTTGATTTAACGCCTACTTGAAGTAACTCTGCAGTTTGCACCCCCTCCAGCTAACATTTCTTTCCAACACAAGTAAAACCAGTTATCTTTCAGTTTGGTCAGAATGTGGTAAATGGTAAGAAAGTGAGCAAATTTCTATTGGATTGCAGCCCACAGGTGACAAACACATGGTCACTTACTGCCTTGATGCTTTCAAAGTGTCCGCCTTCTTTCTCAAAGTCAATTGGCTGCCCATTGAGTGTCCAGTAGAAAGTGACATCTAGTGTGCTGTCATGAAGGGCTTTGCAGCTGAGGACGATGCTTTCTCCAACTGTTAACTCAATCTTCTTGGGAGTCAGCTCTATTCTTGTAGGTTCTTGAAACATAGAAGGATTAGGAACATTTTTAGATGGAAGTCTAGTAGTGCAAGGCCAGAATAATATGACTGAGTTCTGCTTAGACTTCTCAGAGCTTACATCTGCTGTTTGTTTCAAATACGTAAAGTCAAATACTGAAATATATTCATAATGCACACTAAGACATAGCAGTGGTGAACAGAAGACATAGCTGGTTTCAGAAACAATAAGGCAGGATCCTGAATAACAATCTATAGGACTTCTGAGATAGGTAAATTAATTAATTTTGTTAGTCTCACTGAAAGCTATTAATTTTTTTTTTTTTTTTTTTTTTAAGACTGCAGTACCTGGAATCTTGTGATTGCATGAAAAACTCAAATTATTTATTTTTTTTGTCTCCCTGAAAACCTTTTATTTTTTTTTTTTTTTTTTTTTTTAAGACTGCAGTACCTGGAATCTTGTGATTGCATGAAAAACTCAGTTTTGTCACTTAAAATAAAAAAGGATGTTTCCAGGCATACAAATATAGGAAGAAGCTTGAAAAATGAAGTCAAAAGACTGGAACATCTAAAACCCCAAACCATGATCATATATGAATTCAGCTGGAAAGTGACAAAAATATGGTTTAGAAATTAATTATGACTCAGTGATTTGATTATTATTACTGTTCTAAGGAACTATCTTTCCTTAGATTTTATAGTGATACGGTTATTACTTTAATCCTAAACTTTGTCCCCATGCAGAAAGAGGTATGAGTGAGTTTCCAAAGCTAACATCTTAAAAAATCTTAAAAACATCTTAAAACATCTTAAAAAGGATATTGATTCTTTTAGTTATAGCGTTATTTATAATCCAGATGATTTAAGATATATACCAACCTTTCTGACATACATCTACAATAAAACAGCTGGAACACACAATGTGATGCAGGAATACAGGTTTGACCAGATGGAGGTTAGCTGTCTTCTTGGAAAAGCTTTTTTTTTATTCTGTCTGTAAAATGCCGTTGTATGGTTGGCTGGGGATTCTAAGCAATGATAAAATATTACTAAGGAGAAATTGTAATTATCATCAAAGTATTTTTTCATACCTTTGACAGATACTGATGCAACAATTTCTGCAGATCCAAACACGTTTACACCTTGGCATAAGTATCGTCCTTCATCAGACTTGGAAGCATTCAGGATTCGCAGGCTCCCATGTGGAAGAATAGTTATTCTGAAAAGGATAAATACATAAATATATCTGCCATCCTAGGAGTTAAATTCCATGATGGTATCTTTTAGCAAAAATAAATAGGATTAAGGACTGCTGCCTCTGTAGCAAGGGATGATGAAGATGATAATTGAATTTTCTTCTGTTTCAAAAAGGTTGTAATAAACCTGTTTTACTCCTTCCTTAATTCAAAAAGTTTCAGGGAGGCATCAGTAGATTAGTATCCTTTGACACTTATCAGTGGTGAATTTTAATGAACCTTCTGTAAAAAGTAAAAAAGGTGACTCTTTGTAATATGTCTTTTAAAGTTTCACTGCTGTATTATTGTCAAATCACATTTCAATATCAAGCACAGGCTATTCCATTTAGAATAAAATGACCTTAAAAATCAAATCGGAGAAGAATGGAAAGTGAAATGTAAAAGAGGACTAGAAAAAAACATAAAATTAATTTTATCTGGTCAAAATATGATTTATAGCATCATTACACAGCATTGCATTGGGACTTAAATAATCTCTGCTTTTTTGTAGCTCAGCTTTTAATTTTTTTTCGAGTGTTTTAAGATTGCAGCTCCACTACTTCTCTAGGTAAGTAACACCACTGAAGCATACTCCTGAGAAATGTTCAACAATTTACAGTTAGGAGTTTCAAATTTAGGCTTTGCTTATTAATCATAAAGTCCATGAAGCTACACAGAGGTGAAAATTAACACATTTTTGCTGTTCTACAATAATAAAGCCTGTGACTTTATTATATGTTAAAGCCGCAGCCCTGGAATCATTACTCATTTCTTGACAAAGAAGAACTACAAGCCTAAAACAAACATGGCAACTCTCCGGTAGCATTTAAGCCAGGCCCTGCTTGCAGATGTTGTATATCCTGTGCCGGGCTGGGTAGTGGTTATGGATCTCTCAAAGGACATGTGAGACATAAGCTGGAAGCCCTGCGGCAGGCATGGACACTGAAAGTAGATAATCACAGAATCATTTTAGTTGGAAAAGACCTTTAAGATCATTGCGTCCAACGCTGCAGTGCCAGATCACCACTAAACCATGTCCCTCAGCACCACATCTACACGTCTTTTAAACACCTCCAGGGATGGGGACTCCACCACCTCCCTGGGCA
>NW_010397440.1:9418-22244 GCF_000710305.1 Buceros rhinoceros silvestris | reverse complement strand
ATGGGGCCCCCCCCCCCTCCCTGGGCAGCCTGTTCCAGTGCTTTACCACACTTTCTATAAAGACATTTTCCAAATATCCAAACTAAACCTCCCCTGGTACAACTTGAGGCCACTTCCTCTAGTCCTATCATGTGTTAACTGGGAGAAAAGACCAATCCCCACCTCGCTACAACCTCCTTTCAGGGAGTTATGGAGAGCGAGAAGGTCTCCCCTGAGCCTCCTTTCTCCAGACAGAACAACCCCTGTTCCCTCAGCCGCTCCTCGTAAGACTTATTCTCTAAACACTTCACCAGCTTCATTGCTCTTCTCTGGACACGCTCCAGCACCTCGATGTCCTCTTGTACTGAACACAGTATTCAAGGTGAGCCCTCACCAGTGCCAAGTACAGGGGGAAAATCACTTCCCTAGTCCTGCTGGCCACACTTATTTCTCATATAAGCCAGGATGCCATTGGCCTTCTTGGCCACCTAGGCACACGGCTGGCTAATGTTCAGCAGACTGTCGACCAGCACCTCCAGGCCCTTTTACGCTGTGCACCTTTCCAGCCACTCTTCCCCAACTACAACTGCTGTCTACACTATTTCTGATAGAAGCCAGGATACCAGTGGCATTTTTGGCCACCTGGGCACACTGCTGCCTCATATTCAGCCGGCTCTTGGCCAACACCTCCAGGTCCTTTTCTGAGGGGCCAATTTCCAACCATTCTTCCGCAAGGCTGTAGTGTTGCAGGGGGTTGTTGTGGCCCAAGTGCAGGACCTGACACGTGACCTTGTCGAACCTCATACAGTTGGCCTCAGCCTATTGATCAACCTGTCCAGGTCCCTCTGTAGAGCATTCCTACCCTCCATTAGATTGACACACCTGCCTAACTTGGTGTCATCTTCAAACTTACTTACTGAGGGTGCACTTGATCCCCTCATCCTCAGCAAGTCCTGAGGGGCTAACTAAGTAGGTCAGTGGCCCTCTCCCAGCGATGGTTAGATCTTTAGATAAACCTCTCCAGAGAGGGCCTTCTAACTCTTAATGTAGTGGCCTAGCACTCCTTCTGCTGGGAGTCTCCTATTGAAGTCTCCATGATCAGAAATCATGGAGGGTATGATGTGGTTTCCTCTTGAGAGATATTTAACTGGGAATAAGGTGCTTTGATCATCCTGATTAACAGGTTTGTGTTAGGCTCTTCAGCAGCCAAGATAGGGAAGGAATTCCCTTTCTAGGCTGGTTGTGTTAAAATGCAAAGCTGAGTTACCTTTGATTTAAACTACGAGTGATTTGCCAAAGGCTTAAGATTCAATAATGTGCACAAATTAAATCACTGATACAAGACTGCATATATTTTTTTTTTTCTGGAAAAAGAATAATACCCCCTATTTTTGGACTCGGTTTGTGAAAAATGGTGTTTTATTATCTCAGGTTTATAAACATTGTGGTGGAGAGGACAGAATTTCATTCAAGTGAAAAATGTACTTCACTTCAGATGTGAAACCACTCACTGCTCTCAGCAGAGAGACAGAGGAAAATAATAGCTTCAAAAGTAAATGGGTCAGAGGAAGGACATGTCAACTCTCAAATTCCCTTGTACAATCTGATGATGTATCTCCCATCGTGCTCTAAACAGATATGTATCAGTATTTGAGTCACATTATTTGTCTAAAGGTAATTCTATACAAAAAATTATATTAAGCAAATGCCTCTGTGTCAGAGTTTTGATGTTTTGGAGGTTTTTTTAACAAATAAAAAGGCCTGAAATTTTGTTATAGTATGTCACACCTTTGAAGAACCTGTCTGCTTTTGCAGCTGACAGCGATGTAAGCTTCCTCCCTTTCCTCTTGGTGTCAGTTTTGTTTTTCTGTCAAGATGCTCTGTGACCAATGCTCTGAGGACATCGTATCATTAGTATGACAATGGCCTTTGCAGAACAGTAATAGTTTTCAGCGATATCCTGTCAGTGACAGACAAACGGAAGGATGCTCCTACAGTGTTTATAAATTATAAAAGCTTATACACAGCATAAGTCCTGATATAAAACTGTTTTTCATTCTGAGCTCAGAGGAAAAGGAAGTTAGATGCATATGGAAGATTATCTAATGAATCTTATGCATATTATCATCTACATTTATATTTAGCTAAAAGCTCTTGCTATCCACAAGGAAAAGAGTGATCGCTCAATCAAAGGAATTGCAAACACATTTGTTAGTGGATTATTCGGCTCTGAAATTAATACTTTCCTTAAAATGCCTAGCATTCATCTGTTCTCGCTTTTTTTTTATGTTTAGGAAAAAAGCCAGAGGCTGGTTATGATGGAAACTGAAATGCTTTATTTATTCACATAACACTTGCTGCACACAGCATGAACATAGACTTCTCCTCCTTCCCTGCCAATATCTCTTAGTCACGGAGAGACCACCTGTGTGGTATGTCTACATATTTTAATAAGAAAATACCATAGCAAAAGGTTCTTTTAGCTTCATAAATAAAAGGGAAGCAAAAAGAGAAGAAATGGGAATGGGGTAGAGTTAAGGATAATTAATGAAAAAAACCTTAAATTTTTAATTTATTAGAAAGAAATGAGAGATGAAGGTGACAGTTTGGAGATTATTGTATGGAAGTATATGAAAAACTCATTGTATTCATATAAAGGAAATAGATGTTGTCCATCCAAGGACTCTGGAAAAATTGTTACATGAGCTTAGTGTCTCCGTAGAAAATAGTTTTCATCTGTCTAATAAATGGAGAAAAGGAGATAAGCGTTAGTGTCTTGGAATCAATAAGCATGTTGGCTTATTGATCAATAGTGACAAAGATTTTAGCAGGATTTATTAGGAAAGAATAATCAAGGTATGACAGCAAATAGGCTTGACATAACATTCTACACAATTTAATGAAAGCACACTGAATGAGACTAAATTGTTATAATATTTAATAAGAAGAAACATTTCTTAGAGAAAATAGTGAGATTTGATCTTCCATTGGTTTCAAGTGTCATTTTCATGCTGAAATTCACATGACTGTTAAACAGTTTTAATACTGAAAATTATGAAGGTGAAATGAAAGCTAAGATGTCTTCATCTGAGATGAGTTTCTAATTTATGGATCTTTCTATTAGCCGTAAAAAACTTTAGATGTCTCGTTCATATCGTAGATATCTACACTCAGATATCTCAACCTGGAATTGAATCTCACCCTCAAATCTTGATTTAGTTCCCTAGATGTAATTGCCTCTTGTGATATGACATTGTTTGAGAGAGAAAAACCCAGCTGCTGTTCACATCAAGAATGTGATTTGGAAATTGACTTCCTCATTGTCCCCACTTGTTGTGACTTTGGTTGGTAAAATGACACAGTCTGAGAAGATGAACTTCAGCAGATTTCAGCTACAAACACCCATCCAGTCTGTGGAATGGGACTAGAACTATTCCAAAGAGAAACTCAGAATTAGGCAGTGCGGACAGTATCAACATTTTGCTGCTCCTATTGTTCCATACTACCTGCTCATATGGGAGTAGCTGTAAGATATCCAAGACACCTACTCATGACTGACAAATACAACACAAGACCTATGAGAGGGCTTAATTGCTTAAAACACAGACACAGAGGTTTATGACAAATATATGCCTTTTCAAAGTGTAGTTGCGAGCCAGGATGACTCTGCAAGACTCTCAAAGGGCAGCAGGAGTTTGAGGGCATGGGTAGCTGACTCAAGTCCATGGTGTAATGTTAGAGACAGACTGAAGAATTAAGGGATGTAAAGTCTGCTAATGATGGTGGTGGTGAGCACCAAGTGCAATGCTGGTCTTTGAACTTAAACACCGCCTCTCTCAGAAATCAATTAACCGCAAGCTTCATCGCATACTGTATGTCCATAAAGCTAAAAAACCCCAACAAATTAATAATGAAAAGAGCTAAATTGAAATTGAATGTGAATTTCAAAGTGCATCTGATATCTGTGCATATTATATTTCCCCTGTGATTTTATCTGAAGTAGTGCAGCTATTAGATGTCCAGCTTGCAATGCCTGTGGTTTTCTTGTCTAGAATATCATCAAGCTTGGAAATAGATATTAGTATCATTTCTATGATGTCAATTTTGCTGATAATGGTATAACCCAATAAACTAGGTTGACAATTGTTACAAAACTATGGAAGCAGGAGTGAGAGTGTAAGTTTTTTCTTTAAGGCTTTAGGGTTGGACTTAGATTGTCATTAGAAGTCCACACAATACTCAGTAATTACAGTTTTCAGGCAATATTTCCAAGTGATTATTTTCACCGTAAAAATATTTGCAATCTAGTCAAAGCTATTGTTCAGCAATAAGAAAACTGGAAACGTTCTTAGTATATTTCTTTAAACAAAAATGCATTACCTCACACAGATTAGTCATTTCATCAGTTTTGCTCTTCTTTGGCCAATAAAGTATGTACCAGAGAAGGTAAGAATGATAAAGAATGTGCTGGTTTATCTGAAAGAATGAAAGCTCGCACCGAGTGCCTGCTGAGAAGTTGATGGGTGGAAATTAGGGTCATAGGAAATGCTGGATCTTTGCTTATGGATGGTGTTAGGAAGTCCTTTATTTGGCAGTCAGAAATTCCTTCTCCTTAATCAGTGTTAATTGATAGAGAAATGTTGAAGAGGATGGAAGGTCCTCACAAATGTGAATGACAAAATTCAGGTTCCTTTAGTCTTCATGTGATTTAGAGAAGGGGGCTGACTAGAATATGATATTTAAGAGTTGATCATATGGGCAGTTTGGCAGGATTTTGAAGTATCATTTATTTTATAATACTAAAAAGTAGCAAGCTTTTTCCTTTCTGCTATTTTAGGCACTGAAAACTTGTGAGAATGACCATAATCTTTGGCCTTATTTTGAGAGGAAAGATAAAGAAGTAGGAAATACAATCATCATTGTTTTGGTATAAATAAAAAGGAAGTCCATTCTGCCTGCCATATCATTGTGATTATTTTCCCTTTGATTAATTCTTAAGAGTAAATGAAACATATTAGTAGTCTGGATACTATTAGTGCTCCACCATCTTACAGACAAACTATCAAACCATTAGTATATGCTATCACCTACCATGGAAGTTCTCAGATATTATTTATAGCCAGTGAAGGGCATACTGGTTTAGATGACGGGATTTTCTTCTCTATTTATCTCCATTAACAGTTTTACCTTGACCTACCAGGGCCAGGATGTGCATTTGTTCTCCCTATCACACGTAAAATCAGTAAGCAGAGACTTCCATCAAGATTAGGATAATAATAAGGGGAAACTGATTTTCATTCTGTTGCATCATTCATAGCAGATCATCACAAACAGATGTCTTGATACCATGGCCAGAAACTGTTTAAAAATTCTGCAATGGACCCTGGAGTCTGAATGCTGAAGGAGCTGAGCACTTGAAGAAGCAAAAGTTACAACTGCTACACAACCTTCAGGACTATACTGAGGACTTTGGGGAGTAATAACACCATGCCTCAGTACAGGTTAGGGGTTGGCCTGCTGGAAAGCAGCTCTGTGGAGAGAGACCTGGGAGTCCTGGTAGACAAGTTAACAATGAGCCAGCAATGTGCCTTGTGGCCAAGAAGGCCAATAATATCTTGTAGCGCATTAAGAAGAGCAGGTCGAGGGATGTTCTCCTCCCCCTCAGTCCCAGTGAGCATGAGTCTGAAGTATTGTGTCCAGTTCTGGGCTCCCCAGTTCAAGAGATCAAGAAACTACTGGAAAGACTCCACTAGAGGGCTACAAAGATGATGAGGGGACTGGAACATCTGTCTTATGAGTAAAGGCTGGGGGATGTTGGTTTGTCTAGCCTGGAGGAGATCTTACCAATGAGGGGATTTTATCAATGCTTATCAACATCTACAGGGCAGGTGTCAAGAGCATGAGGCCAGTCTCTTTTCGGTGGTGCCAAGTGATAGGAAAAGGGGCAATTGGCATGAACTAGAACACCGGAAGTTCCACCCAAACATAAGGGAAAACATGCTCTACTCTGAAGGTGACAGAGCACTGGAACAGGCTGCCCAGAAAGGTTGTGGACTCTCCTTCTCTGGAGAGTTTCAAAACGTGCCTGAACACAATCCTGTGCAACCTGATCTAGGAGAATCTGCTTTAGCAGGGGGCTTGGACTAGATGATGTCCAGAGGTCCTTTTCAACCCCTATCATTCCGTGATTCTCTGATTCAGTGAATTGTAGCAGAGACAGTGACACGGTGTCTGGATTTCACCAGAAATGAATGCCAGACAGCTTACAACTTGGAGTTTTATACTCTTTAAATAACAGTTACAGAGTAAGAAAATATAGAAGTCAATTTTGTGGCCATTTTTGGTGGATAGGAAGAATTAGGAAGAAGTAATTTGATTAAGCTATACATGCTTTTACCTTTGTTTTCAATTAATTTTTTTGACCTGTAGTTTATTTTTCATACTAAAGTTAATTTTAATAGCACTTTAGAAAAATAATCACAGCAATCAGGGAATCATTACAGTTAGTTAAAAGCTTTGCAAACTTTAACGCCTAGTAACTGGGTAAAAGAAAAGTGTAAGTTATTCAAGTGGTTAGAAATTTCCCCCTTGCATTTCTCATTGGGGTCCAAAACCAGGAGTATGAAATTGGTTTCTGTGCATGCTGGAAATAAGAAGAGAGACGCAAATGGAGAGAAGCTGCACTGACTCATTCAGCCTCTGGCCCCTCACAGTGTTCTGATCTGAGCAGTCTCTCTTTTCACATTAGTTCAGGTATGGGACCTGTCAATACCCTTTAATGTAGATTACAAGGAATTATGATGCATATTTGTGAATAGTCAACAATAGTCGACTCTCAGATAAAATGGATATGAGCTATTGCTGTAGTAAAACCACTTAAAAGAATGCCATCCACTTTTAAAATATTTTTTATATTATGACCCTAGATATAGTCTTGGTATTTAAATATTGTTGACCTAATTAGAAACAAGACTATGTTTGGCCAAGTTCCTTGGCAAAACACAAAATCATATGGATTTTCTCTACTTAAGATTTTCAAGCTTTTATCGTGGTGCAATTCCTCTGTGTGATATCTTAGGCCATTGGAGTTTGCTAAGATGTTTCATTAACATACTTCGACTCCTTCCAGCTCTATTCAAGTTAATATGTGCAAACTGTCTTAGGGCAGTTTTCCTCAAATGAGCCACGACTGGGCCTCTCTTTCGTCCTTGCCATTTGCTGCACAGTGACCTTTGTGTGTGAAAATACACAGCTCTTGCCAGTGCAAATGGTGCCCCTATACGTAACGATGATTTCAAGTGGCTGACACTAAAAGTCAGGTTTTGTTAACAAACGAAGCTTCTCTTCTAAGCATAGGGAATGAGCATGATTTCTACAGTGTTGCTGAGCAGTGGAGGCTGGAAACTACTGGTGCGTCAGAATAACCACGGTCTCTTGGAGCTTTTTTCTGTGTATGAGTAGGCTGGTCATTATTGGTTTTGATGGTGCTTTGTATTAATGACTTTATTCAGACCAGTACTCAAGCACTTAGTTTGCTTTAAAGACTCTGTTAGTAACATTCATGTCAATGGTGGTAGAGGTCCTAAAATTTAAACATCTGCTAGGATATTAGACTGAATGAGAGCCTAACTCTAAATGGAGCAGAGGTTCAAATCAGTAATCCATTACACACAGAAATTAAACAAACAAGAAGACTTTCAAATTATTCTGTGTTTTCACTGGTACCCTCAAGTAAGAGAGATCAGTTAGTACATTTGGGAAATTTAGCACCACTTTGCTAATGGGGACCTTGACATTCTACTCAAATATTTTGCCCCAGAATGTGTTCAGTCTTGTGAAAGAAAAAAACCTGGAAGAATTCCTCAGAAGATTTCTCAGGGTAAGTGTCCCAGAGCATAACAAAGGCCATTTAAGGTGTTTTCTGCTCTGCATTTGTAGTCCAAAAGTTATTTTAAAAGGTTTTATAAATATGTTTGGTTTAGGACAATATATCTCTAAACATGCAGAAATTACTCTAAAATATTAAAAATATTCTTTTATATTTTTACAATCTATATTGTACTCTTGACCCATTTAAAATTAAACCCTACTTTAATATTTTAAGATTTTTAATAATTCAATTTATTTCCTCTTTTTTTACACACTATTTCAATGTCAGAAATATTCTGCTACTTAGAAAAGTTTCCTGCTTTTCAAGGAAAAGACTTTTATCACAATAATTTTTTCCATGTTCCTAAGTGACAGCTATGAATTATTAACTTATTCTATTTTCCTCAGATGCTTTAGAAATAATATAGTGCTTGTAGGACTTTATATATCCCTCAGACAGAAAAAAAAAAAAAAGAAATCGTGGTAAAACTTTAGTTTCTTTAAAATATTTCCATGTTTCACTTGTTAGCTAGAAAAGTAACATTAGTACTGGAATGCAGACTTGGTATGCAAAAGGTAAAATTCAAATAGACCAGGTGCTCAAGGGGGGCGACCCTTAGCCAGTGTAAGATGACATAATATCATTCAACTACACAAATCTATTACGATTTATACTAGATGAAGACACAATGCAAAATAGCCAAATTATGCAATGCTTGAAGTGTTAACATTAACTTCAGCATAAAATACGAGCAGCAGAATCTTCAATTTATTTGAAATGAGATTCTTGTAAATTTAAGACTCCTAATTAGATGTTTACACAGGAAGTTTTCGTATGCTTAAGGCAGCAGTCATCTGGCTAAAGCATTATTATTGTGAGCTCTGTAATAGCATCCGGTCAGATGGAACCTGCTCTCCAGCGCTGATTCATGTTCTGTAGCAACACTACCAGAATATTAACTGCAAGTGGTATTTCCAAGCAACACAGCAATGAAATTCAGTCTTTCCTACCTCCCTAAACATCATGTTGTCAGGGATTCTGTTACTGCTTTCATATGAATAGAAAAGTTGGGTAGTTTAGAACGATTGACCACTTTTATATTAGATCCCTGTTTTCAGAAAAAAAAATTAAACAACATAGTTTGTAAGAAATTAATATGCATTGCTTAAAGCGATCCCAGTAGAACTGTTTTCTACTATTTATTGCTCTCTCTCCCTGTGCACATAGACAGTCAGTTATTTAAGTGTCACTGGGAGATGAATGCCATAGTCCCAAGCAAGATGGCAAGGTACCAGCAGCCAAAGTGACCACTGACTGCTTTCAAGGGAGGCTGACAGAGAGAATCAAATCAGCAAGAGGGCTGTGAATCCACCCAAATTAGCCAGCATGGAAGTCTGAAAAGGATTGGGGCTTAAATACACGTTCTCTATGTCCCATTGATATATTGCATCAAAAAACCCCACAAAGTATGCAACTTCTTGTCTGTTGTTTCAGGAAATGGACTCTAGAATGAGATTAATCTCCGTGAGGGCTGAGATCATTTTAATGATCTACTGATACCTGCTGTTAATTTATCACTGTTAATTTCTTACCTTTGAATTTCAGTGCGTTTTGCAAAATTGTGATTTCAACTCTCTCATATATGTAATTTCATTGTAGTTCAAAGATGGGACAGATGAAGATGGTAATGGCTGCCACATCCTTGGATCAAACTGACTCTGTTGTCAACTGGAGAGGCTCTAATTATATTTCCATTATACAGTAAGTACTACCAGATCCTGAAAAATGAAGACTGATCGCTTTCATCAATTCTCTGCCTCTGGAAGAGTCTTCAAAGCCTGCACTTACTGCGTGTTTGCCCAAGTAGAAACCCTTTGCATCCATTAGCATGATGAAAATTTTGCTTGGGTCAATAGCTACAAGGTCTTCACTAGTTGTTCAGAAATTTCTTTCTAAGATGTAATGCCCCACAGAACTACTCTTGTTGTTACAGGTCTTGTAACCATATTTGCTGTGAAATGATCCTTATTTTCTCCCCTTCTAATAACTATAATTGTTCGGCTGGCAAACGCACTGTTTTAATGAAAGATACTCCTCTAGAGGGTTAAAGAGTTTTTTAGTACAAAAATTACTTCTGAAAATGGGAAAGGAATGATTTGATAATGTTAGTTTTAGGCTCTTTTAATTCTAGAAATAAATTTCCTGGGATGTTTGTGAAATTGTCAACATTGAGAAGGTTGGTAGACTTGTATGTAACACAAATGGCATAGAAATGATAGAATAATATGATTGGTATTGCTTTGTAGTTTAGAGGTTCCCACTAGCTCCCTGGTTATTCAAGTTAGAGATCACAATTCTGTGAGCAATAAGGGTTAGTCCTCATCTGTTTGCTTGGTTCTGCAGTAATTCTGAGTTTACCCTTGGAAATCCCAGCACTTTTTTTCTACCATCTCCATTGGCAGGTCTAGTAGGAAAGATCTGAATAGTCTGTCACTACCTCCAGAAAGAAACCAAAGTGTGGGAATTCTACACAAAAGGCCAAGATTTTTGTGAGCACTAGATTCCTGTTATCTCTAGGAGTGGAGATTTCTTGAGCTGGCATAAATAATAGCTGGAGAGGGGAATCTTGTGAAGATAAGACAGCTCTGTTTTGGCTAAGTGAAGAAAGCAAGCAAATGTTGAAGGTCTTAGTGTCCGAGCGACGACCTTTGCCTAATTAACTGCAAAATTAGTGTTAAAATTCACAACTCTCAATATGCTAATGAGCCCAAAGCAGTACATGCTAAACGTCATGTATGTGCTTGCTCAACTCTCCACCGAAATCATGCTAAATGTCACATAAGAAGTAGAGACAAACAGAGTTGGGATAAAAAGCCAGGAGGGGAAATACCTCTCTGGGGGGCAAAAAACTGAAGACCTAGCAGGGACAGTCAACAGTCTGTACTCCTATTCCTCCCAAGAGGAGACACCCAAGCCAGGGACGCCTTCTTGGTACGGTGAAGATACCCAGGATAGTTTTCTTTTTGCAGGCATTGCTATTACGTATTAGTTATTAGTGCCATTGCAGTGAGTGCTTTTATCACCCGCCGTTCAAAATCTTCTGTTATATCTTGCACTTTAATAAACTTTTTTTTATTTTTTGGCTTTGCAAACTGTTTCAGTGAAAGTCCTTTTGGGCTCTGGCAGGCAAACACCAAACTCTTAAATCATCTTTTACTTTTATGAAACTGTTTTGGTGCAAGCCTTTTGGGCTTTGGCAGGCCTATCTTTAATGTGACACACGGGATAGAGGAAAAAAGCTGTCTCATAGCTCCATTTCCACTTCACTCCTTGAGACGGGAGCTTTTAAGTGGAGAAATCTGCATGATAGAGCAGACTTCATGAAAAATGTGAGAAGTGAATGTGTACCCCTGAGAAGCAACTTTCTCTATCTATTCCCATGATTCTGCCCTACTCTAGCTCTGTGATATAGTGGCATTAGCTATAGATTCTACATCCTTTGCACCCAACACACTTCCTGACCACATCCTTGATGAGTGATGTGCTTAAAAGTCAGTACCACTTAAAACAAATGGTTGTTTACTAAGGTATTGGTCCACCTGAAGATTCAGATGGATTCAGAAACCTCCATTATGAATAGCCATGGAGACCAAAGGCCATGTTGTTTCTTCAACACATAGAAAATTGTCACAAGAACATTTGATCTGGAAGGCAGCTTTTCTATAGTACAACCTTGTTTGTTTTCATTGACAATTCTCTCCAATTATGTTTCTCTTTCGATAATAAACACATGGGTTAACATTCTTACTGACAAAATCTTGCAATGTTTAGACTTTTATAACGGTTAGGAAAAAAAAATGTATAGAAAATTGTAAACCTGACCAAGCTACCTTTGCTTTCTTACATTTTGTGAAGGAACTAGTCTGAGCTGTCGGTGCAGACATCTTGCAGGAAGGAGAGACAATCGGTTCAGTGGAGATGAAGTTTAAAAACATTGGCTCAGTGCAAAAATCCTTCTAGGCTGTAGGAATTGTAAATGGAATTTTGACCATAACGGACTAAATGCAGTTAAAAAGACGTGTGTTCCCTCCAGAGAACTATATTGCCACTGATACTAAGGGCAAAAAGGATACAGAGTTCTTACTGACAAACAGTCTATTGATTAGGGTTATTTGAACCTTAAAAGCTTTTGTTTACTTTGGAATGTCTTGCACTTTAGCCATGACTCAAAAGATTTTGATTAAAAGTTGTAATAACAGTTCAGTAGGAAGTGCCTCTCTTTAAAACTGACATATCTATCTACAGCTGTGTCACTGTGCATGAAGAAGAACAGATGGAATAACCCCAGTGGCATAAGTTATGTGCAATAGAGCATAAGAGACAATAAAAATGCTACAAGGAAAAAAATTCACAGACTGTATGTGTGCTACTCTGCCAGGTTGCTCCCAGATAATTCCTGTTTTAGACTGGGCTGCCCCATCATGCATAATGAGATGGTCATAGATCTCTTTCTTTGGGAGAAACACTCTGTGTGAAAAATAGGGTTCCATCAGGCTCAGCCCATTTTGCTTTACGGACAAACTATCCATGTACAGCCTCTACTTCCCGTCTTTCGATGTCTGTATCGCTATTGCAATGACAGCACATTGTGAAAGTCAGACATTCTGGAGAGGACTAGGGAGCCAGCAAGAAGCAGTGAGAAGCACTTGGGGAGCGGATGCAATTGCTAACGTCATGATGCTGGATACCCACACCATTTCAAGGATTTGCTCTTGCTGCTGCCAGCCACAAGCTCTCTGATGGATGGGATGTAGTGTCCCTGAGCTCATATTTATTTATCACAGTAAGTCTGGGCAAACATCATTACATCCCACTGGTGAGACCACATACTTCCAGATGATACAGATGATCAGTTGTGGATTGATAATTTCAAGATATAAACTGTCATGGTTGTGGTGCCACACCACCCACTAACAG
>NW_010397440.1:0-9320 GCF_000710305.1 Buceros rhinoceros silvestris | reverse complement strand
GAATTGAAGAGGATCCCATATATAGTCCAGCAGCAGTAGTGAATTGTTGTGTGACATCAGCTGTGTCACACCTATGGGCTGGTGGTAGAGCGGCTGTGCAGTCATTCCAAGGTCTCTGTTGATGTAATCATAATAGAAACCTCTAGTGTAAAAAACTGGCTCTTTGCTATTTGATAGAGACAAAACAGCACTTGGGAATTCATGTGGCAGACAACTCCAAGAGTTCCCTTCTCTAGTCATACCAAAATCCTCACTAAATACGCATCCTCTCACTAGCACTGAAATGAGAAAATGATACCTCTTCAGTGACAAAATCTTCCATTTTCCTAAATTCTATTTGCTTTCTTCCACCTTTTCTCTCATCAATCTTACTTTGCTAAATCTCTTTCTGCATAAAACAGAACACTATTGCCTTCTTAACTGTCACCCCATCTCTTTTCTTGGTTAACCTTACCTACGAAGAACATCGTAAATAGTGTTGGCATGGAGCTAGGAACATAGAATATAGAAAATAGGATGAAACATTACTGTGTCACTGGGGTAACCCACTGTGAGACATGCAGCTGTGACATGTAATTGTACAGATAGTCTAATCAGAAACCCCCTTTTGATAGGTTTATATAACTGTAGCAAGCTTTCTTCTCAGGATGGCAGTGAGGAGTACTGAATCAAGAGAGACGTCTCTGCTCACTTTATAACCACACCTCAATTTTGCACACAGAATAGCCATTCAAAAGTACTTTGATCTTTTTTTAATGACTTCAATTGTATACTCTGAATCTATTAGACCAGGTGACAACTTCCCAGGGACCTCTCAAGGCTAAGCTAAGTATCTAAGGCTAGTAGTTTGAATGTGTCCTGGATAGTGACACATGGCATTGGTTTTGCCTGTCATTTTGCAGTTCACTATGTCAGTATTTCTCTCTCTCTCTCTCTTCAAGGTCTGGGAATAGACACAGTCAGGGATCAGAGGTGACGAAAGCTATTTTTCCTAGGGATAGAAAGAGAACTACATACAGAGTTTCTTGAAACCTCATGAAAGATTGCTGAACTAAGAGCAAACCTGAAGGGAAGGATGAGCCTTCCAAGGACACAGTGGATGGGGATAATCTGTTTATAGCTTCAGTTTTCTGTTGCCAAGTTTGCTTAATTTAAAAAATGCTCCTTGATTTTATTTCACTTCTAAGAAAACAGCTCCTGTGGTTCAAAGACTTTTAGTGCTTTAAGGGTGCTTGCTTTGATGAAAAGTTGCAGACAAATCCTCAAAACTCTGGCTGAGATGTGCTCCTGTCACACTTATGTGCATTACTGCTGAACTAAGATAACACTTGTAACCTCATCCATCATTTTTTCTCTAATTTTTGAGTGTTTGAACTTGGAACCTTTGCAGTGCTCTTCATGTAGTTGCTTCAATATGATTATAGAATTATTTATGAACTGCACAAAAGCAGAATACTATAAACAATGAATGACCTTTCTTTAATTTAGGATTTCATAGCTTCTTTGAGGGACAATCAGCAAAAGCAAAGACCTTTTTTGGTAAGATGATTTTATTTACGGCTTTTATTGAAACGGGAAACCTAAGCTGCCAGTTAGCAGCAGAGCTGTGGAAGGGAACACAGTAAGATGGAGTCTTTGCTGCAAGGATTGGGTAAAAATGTTAAACTAGATGTTGTACTAGATGATTTTTAAAGATCTGTTCCAACCCAAACCAGAAATAGTTAGGAACTGTTAGCGGAAAAGAAGAAAACAGACTCAGTTTAAGGACAACGTGAAGAGCCATGGGTTTTGTATCATACAAAAGGAGACACAGTGATTGCAGAATCAATGCTCAGCAATTTCAGTGTAGATACTTTTGTAATCCTAGCAGGGAAGACATGTTCTATGCCTGTAGTGAGTAGCAGAATAAATGGACAGCCTGCCTCTTCAGTTGTTCAGCAGATACAAGCATAAACAAACCAGTTTGTTAATCAGCTGCCAAATGTGAAATAAGTATGGATTTGCAGTAATTATCCTTGCAAAGGGGTCAGTAGTGATCACTATACCTGCAGGAAGACTTTGGAACCTCCAAGCCATTTATGAACTGCGGTCCTTTGACTGCGCTTTCACAGACTACTGTTTCTACCTAATTGGGATTTGCACCAAAAAGCTTTTCTTGGTCAGGATAGAATTAGTTGTATTTATAATTTCTCTCTCCACATTTGGTTTTTATTTAATCAACAAAATAATCGTTGTCTAAATTACCAAGCACATCTTACTTCAAGGTTTGATGACTGTTAAACAAAGGAATTCATTAAGAGGGAGATTATTGCCATTCTTTTAAAGATATGCAAATAACAATGAAGGTACAAGAAAACTTTCTTATTACTTTCTAAGGAGTTTCTTGCAATGACCAGGCCCTTTCATGAGTTTTGTATAGGGAGGAGAGCAGATATTAGAAAAGAGTGAGCAAGTACAATTTGGGAGGTTCTTTTGCAGTCTGTGCCTCCTCGGGAGGAATTCCAGCTCTTTTCTGAACTACCCTAAAATTTGGGCACTGTGACACAAAAGTCACGATCATGTTGTAAACTAAAAAGAGTATCAGTGGCTAAATAGTGTTGAAATTATCAAAGGATAAAGTACTAGACACTGGAGCCCTTAGGCAATGCCATCATAAAAAAATAAAAACCAAAGAGTGAGATGAAAGATTCATTTTCACTTTGACTGTAAAGGAACCATATAGCTGCAAGCTAATATCACATCTTCCACAATTATTTTCATCTCAAAATGAGAATGTTTATGTGGTTGAAATTATACATCATTATAAAGTCAAAGCCCGAAATTCACCAGAAAGCAAGGGGTTTTGAATCGAGATATAGATATAATCTCATTAGACATTCTTCTGATCTGGTTTCACATCTGACAGTTTGAAGACACAGAGTTTGAGATCTTGGTCTGGCTAAGCTATGCTTTAGTTCTTACAGTTGTGTGATCACTTAAGTTTTTTATTTTCCTCTTTTTTAGGTTGGCTTTTATCCAGTTATATTTTTTCCCATTAAAGATGAAATTGTCTAACTCTAAGAATACGTACAGAAGGCTAGTCTTTCCTGGAACACACATTAATGATAAAATCTTTGCTTCTGGTTTGATGATAGAAATCTATCCAGGCTGTAGGCAGCACAGAAACCTAATAGACCACTGGTGATATAAATTTCCATGTTCACCTTTTGGGGTAGATACATTACAAAGGAAAATTTTGGCTGATGTTCTGCCTGAATTTCAAACTCCATCAGAATTCAGTAGCCCCCTACTTGCTTGTTCATTATGACAAGAAATATGTAGACCAAGAAGAAATTCTTTGATGCAACATTGGCCTTGCACCATATTCTTAGCTGTGATAGTACAAAGGCGTGTTTAAAATATAAATTATACTGCTTTCCTTTTCATTTGTGTGACAATTTGCATGGCAGAAAAGGAGGCAATGTTCTGGTATTAGATAATTAACATTTAGATGATATCCAAGTATTTTAGAGATAATATTCTGGTAGCTAATTCCATAAAACTAGCTATGGTTTTGGAGGGTTCAGATTTACCACAGGATGTTATCCCCACCCCCCGACCCCCCACCCCGATTTCCAGAACTACATGGGTTTTGAAAAAAATTTGACCATATTTTGAACTGAATAGTTTTAATAGTCAACATTCTACATCACTAGACTTATTAACAAATGTAAAATAGCTATGCATTGGAACACTCTAAAACCTAAGGTACAGTCTGGGCTGCCAGTCAAAGTACTCACTGTGAGAATGGCACAAATGGAAAAGAATGAAGTTTGTGATCAAAGATCATTTGATAGGTTTTTTCTGACCACATTTTGTAGCAAGTCACAAAACTGACTTCCAGATAAATAGTACCCAGCTCTACCTCCTCCCATTTATAGCTTATTTTGCAGGTCAATATTCCTATCTACGGAAATTTGTTTAAATAATTCATTTAAATAATTCATAGTAACTTGAACATAAATGCCGAAGTGCTACTGGAGTATTATTTTCACACGCAGAAGGCCACCTGTTTGACAAAAATCAGCATCTTCATGATAAAATATCAAATATTGGTAATTTAAACTATTCCATTTAGATTAAGCCTGTGTTTGTTTAGGTTTACAGATTGAGTGTTGTTTCATTCAAGGCAATATGCCTTTCTCTAATTACTTTATTATAGAATTACCATTTTCAACTTTGTAAATGCCAAACGAGTTAATCACCATGTCTGAACAAAGAGTTCTTGGCAATTAAATAATGACTTGCATTTTGCTGTATGCTGTTACACTAGTTCCTGGTCTTTGTGTTGAAACAGTAGCCATAAGATTTCATTTCATGTGATTTAATTAATACGAAACTGTTAAAATTAAATTCATGAATGCAGAAATTCAATTTAAAGGTTCACATGCCTGGTTGAACACAGATAAGACAGATAAGTGCACTTGAAAAAAAACTGCTTGAAATAGAAACAGGTGGATTACTAAAAATATCTCTCAAAGCAGGAGTTTATTTAATCCAAATTTACTATTTTTAGCTCTGGAACTTATGGAGTAGCTGTGTGGGGTTTTTTTTTTAACAGATGAAACAATTTTGTAATTCCTACTGGCACTGGATCTTACTCTATCATTCCATGATCACTTTGGAACATTCTCTACTGCAAGTTTGAGCCAGATGTAGAATGGACATTTCCATCCAATAAGCCAATATTAAGAGTTTATGACAGTCTTATGCTTTTATTGGCTTTCCAATAGCATGGGAGGACAGACTACATAATTCACACAAAGTTTACTGAGACTTTATTTTTTTAAAAAACGATTCTGAGTCAGCATCTTGCTTTTGCTCTGTCTTCAGTATTTTCTTACATAACTTCAGCATGTTTGGTTTCAGAACAAGCAATGTAATAGTGGCTTTACTCTCTTGTGAGTCACTGCCATAGGAGGAGCTTCTGCAAAACGACAAAATTTCACCCGTGCAGGACCCTGCTTCCACAGGGTAGGCTCTATCGCCACCCTGTGCATTCTGACAGACCTTGTAATCTTATCAGAACAGGTTTGAACTCTGAGTTTAAGAAGTGAAATTACCCATGTGTCACAGCACGGGAATTTGGATGTGTACATGTATTATTTAAAATCAATCTATCTGTTCACATAAAAGAAAAATTATTTAATTTTAACATGCTAATACAATTTTCTCCTAGTGCATGTTTTTCAGATTTGATGCAAGATTAGGAGGGAAGTCTTCTCAGTAATAGCAGAAATATCTTAATTCATGAATGTAATGACTGCTTCCAACTTTTCTTTTATCTACCTGTCTTTGACACAGGTGCTTCCTCAGTTTCAAACTACCAAAACACTGACAATTAAAACACTGACATAACATCACTTTTTTATCATAACAAGTTCCATATTATAGTTCTATTGTAAAAGATCTTGATATGCAAAATGTCTGTGAGAGGTACAACGGAGATGCAATCAGGACAAAGCACGGTGGGTAGCACAGTGGTAACGCGTTTACCTGAATGCTATAGATTGCTCTGTGGCTCTCTCTGTACAGCCTGTCAAGGAATATAAAAATCGAGTTCTGGGCTGTTGTCATAGACACTTGATTACTTCTGATGTTACAGAAAACTCTGCTTCCAGTCCCCATAATATTTCTTTTTTAAATTTTATCTAAGAGAATTCCTATTTTTAAGAGGAAATGCAAAGTATTTCTCCTTTGACCCTACCCTCTGGCAAAACTGGTACTATCACATCTGTAGATCACCCAGACCACATGCATGTGTGGCTCCAATTTTGCGCCTGCCCCCTGAAACAAAGCCATATCAATCAACACCTCTTTGAATAACACTATAAAAAGATGCGACCACGTTCCTTCTGTTGGTGTCATTTTTCAGTTCAGAGAGAACTCCTGAAACAGACACCTCAGCAATAAGGCCTTTTCTTCACTGCACCGGGACAGTAAAGCTCTTCCACACGGCAGGTATGTGGTTTAGGATTTTGTCTCCAGGGGAAGGACGGGGCTTTTCCCCTGCTTGCTTTGTTTAGGCACAAAAGTAGATTTTGCCACCTTGGCTCCAATTTTGTGCCTGCTCCTGGAGCCAAGCCATATCAATCAACACCTCTTTGAATAACACTATAAAAAGATGCGACCACGTTCCTTCTGTTGGTGTCATTTTTCAGTTCAGAGAGAACTCCTGAAACAGACACCTCAGCAATAAGGCCTTTTCTTCACTGCACCGGGACAGTAAAGCTCTTCCACACGGCAGGTAAACTTTTCACTTTGCTGATTACTGGCAGGGGTGGAAAGAAGAGGCACTGGGAGAAAGGGATCCAGACCCCCCCAATCCTGCACTGAGAGTAACTGCTGGTGAGGGAGGTGAAGGCTCGTCCACACGGCAGGTAAACTTTTCACGTTGCTTATTACTGGCAGGGTTGGAAAGAAGAGGCACTGGGAGAAAGGGATCCAGACCCCCCCAATCCTGCACTGAGAGTAACTGCTGGTGAGGGAGGTGAAGAAGGGTCAAAGTGCCCAGAATGAAGGTCCTGCTGGAATGCAGAGAAGAACCCTGAATGTCCCCCAAAGACCCGGAGACTCTTATATTTTGCAGCCGGGCAGAATGCAGAACTGAAGCCATTGGCCCAGTAAGGCTACACATTTCAAAGGAAGTTTGTCCTAAAATAAATCAACTTGGAACTTAATGTATGACATTAAAAGGACTGTGCCTTTCTATTCTGGTTTTATTCCTTTTCCTCCTCTTCCATCATGGACCACATGTGAGGGTTCATAGTAAGTGGGGGGTGGAGTGGGAAGGAAGGAATATACCTATTTATGTATTTAAGATCACTGTTCTCTCTTTCTTTCTGTCCTACCTGAATTTAAGTGATGATTTGTGGTTCTCATTGTTTTTTTGGATTAAATTAGTTTTCATCCCCCCTATTCAAGCCGGCTCCTTGTTTGCTGGTAGCTGTAAGTGGTGTGTTAAGCCCCCATTCATTCCCAGCTCGAGGAGATAAACCTCCCCTAAGAGCAAATTGTTGCTTTTTGCTGCCTTTTGGTTCTTTCAAACAGCAACAGCATGGCATCCTGCTTCTATTTAATAGTCTTGATATTAGAGCTTGAACTCAGCACATAGGCCCTGGAAAAAACTAGAGATGGAAAAATATGATGATCTTCGTGTTCTTTACTGTCTTTCTACCAAATAGAGAATCCTGCAAATGTAACTCAAATAATTTTTGTAATCCACCATCTGGTAATTATGGCAGCACCTGATTCTATTTAACCATGGCTCCTTGCAATAAATATTAATCTGAAGCAATTAAATGTGCTGATCAATGTGCAGAGACCCATGAATCTGGAAGATGAAAAAGACAAAAATCTTTGAGAAACTGGCTGTAGATTTAGAACATCTGAAGAAACTAATCTCAAAACTTTATTTGATTTTCATCTGTGTTCCTTGGCTAACAACAGATAGTTCTTTTTCTTTCCCTTGCCTTATTTCTGTTTCTGCAGCATCTCTGGATAAGAATTCAGTCATGCAATAGCTAAGAATGTCTACAATACTTTCATAACTCTTTGTTAAAAAATTATTGGTTTTTTCTTAGTTTTCCTTTAATTAATGTATTATAGGTAATTTACAAAGCCATCCATTCTATATGCACTTTGTTACAAAAAAGAGAAGGAAGACATTCCTAATTTTAAATATTGATGATTAATGCAGATATATGAAGTGTGATCGTATAAGCACAAATAAATTTCTGCATCTAATAAACAATTACTTTATTTCTATAAAGCACTGAAACATTTTGATTGCAAAGCAGCTGTCTAGTGCAAGCTGAAAATAAGAGGAAAAAAGAAGTTTTCTTCAGAATTCCAATGACTTCAATGCATGGATGAATAAGAGCTGTACTATTGCATAAGAAATAAAAAAATGCCACTGTAAGAAACTAATGAAGTATATGCTCAAACATGAAAATTGAAGTGTCATCTTCATTTATTATTTTGAATAAAAAATAAGTAATATTTGGAGACTAAGCAACTTAATTCGAATTCCCAGCAGTGGTGTGTAGATGATTTTGCCAGATCCAGCTGAATAAACTGAATAAATTGTATCTACAAACTCAGTAACGGGCAAATCTTTGAGTAAAGAACAGCGTATTTGTAACTGAACAGATAATGGTGACAAATAAGTCACATATGAAATAAAATAAATCCTGAGCAGTAATGAACAGAGGACTAAATCTTATTGCACATTAGGGAATATATCTAACAAAGTGGATGAGATGCCATTATTTAGACATAGTTGAACTAAACCCGGAGAAATCACCATCAACCCGAAAGGTCAAAGCTAATAACAGCATGCTGTGAAAACAAAAGGTGCAGAAAGATCAGGAAAAGGTACCTATTGCTTCTAGATTGGATCTCCGGTACATGCATTAGCAAATGTGAATTTTCCCCTTTCTTCTCCTCACTTTTTGTAATTCCTAAATCTAGGCGTGTATTTCAGTAGCAGAGAGCTCTTAGAAAAGAGACTATATCTTGTCAAAATTCGACAATTAATGAAAATTCTATAATCATTCATTATCAAAATACAAGACTCAAAGCTGGATATGTGGTTATTTGTGTCTATAAAATATACAAGATCATATATATTATTGTTTGCTCTGAAGTCTCAGAAATTAGAACATGTAATGTTACAAATTTGTGTAGTAATTTAAATTCCTCCTGATAGATGAAGGATTTTTTCATAATAGCCATCGTGCAGCCACATGAAGAAAAACAGGAAAAGTAAGCAGATTTCCATGTATTATCACTGAAGATAAACTGCCCTGGGTGTAGCTGGATTTAGAGAGGACTGGGCAATATCAGTGACAGCCTGACTTGGAGGTCCTTCATCAGCCGTCAGCAATTTATCTCCTCTCGAAGTTTTGGGAACTCATGTTCCTGTCTCAGCAGTGCAGGTTCAGGTTATCCATACTTTTTCAACATCACATGTTCCTGTCTCAGCAGTGCAGGTTCAGGTTACCCATACTTTTTCAACATCACACAGGTGGGAGGGACCCAGAGAAAGCATGAGAATATTACACACACAGCCAGCGATGGCTTTGTTTTCCCTTGCTGACACCCGAATTCAAGGGAATGCGCCTCTGCCATGTGCTATCACGCAGAAGACCGGCTACCCCCAAAAAATCCCCTGAACCACATGTAACGGCTACACTTATGGAACAACAAATACCATAATAATCTGTTGCAGGAGGAAGGGGTTCCGCTTTAAATCACTTAAATCACTTGTTGCAGAAACC
>NW_010397439.1:3365-3706 GCF_000710305.1 Buceros rhinoceros silvestris | reverse complement strand
CCTTCTCCCCCGTTTCCATCCCCACGGCCCCGCCGACCGCTCTCGCCTTGGGCCAAGGAATCGCTTTGGGTTTGCTGGAGGCAGGCGATGAGTGCACGGGGAGGGCAGAGTCGCTGCTCTTTGTCCCTCGCCAGGGACACACTGGGTGCTGGCTCACCTCCCTCCTGGCAGTGCCAGCCCGGAAGCTCCCGGTGCTTCCCAGGGTGTCCCACGCCCGTGAGACAGCCCCGAGCCTGAGCTGCTTGTGATCTGAGTCCCCACTCGCTGCCCCCCGTGCTCACGCCTCTCCTCTCCGCCGGCTGCAGGTCACCAGGATGCTGCACCATGGGAAGCACTGGAGG
>NW_010397439.1:2074-3205 GCF_000710305.1 Buceros rhinoceros silvestris | reverse complement strand
AGGGGCTCATCCTGGGGACCCTCCTGACCAGCTTCATGCTGCTGCTCTACTCCTACGCCATTCCACCGCTGCAAGTCAGCATGACAGAGTGAGTACGACGTCCCCTCGTGTCCCTCCTGGCAGCTTGGCCACCCCGCTTCACACCAGCTACCCCCAAAAGGGTAGGGGGTACTAGACCGGGGAGATGGTCCTGGGGCTTTCCAGGCTCTGGTGGCTTCACAGTAAGATGTCCCCTTCCTGTAGCCTCCTGTGCCCTGTCCCATGGGTGGGGGGAAGGAGAACCCTGAGTCCCTGAGGTCTGGGGATGCTCACCCCAGGGGGACGCACCGCAAAGTGGCAGCCAGTCCTCAGCTCCCGGGCAGTGAAGGGGATGAGGAGGTGCTGACACCTGCCCACTGCGGCCTCGTGTCCCCTGGGAGAAGGAACGGCATCACAGGGGCCGTTCCCAGGGGAACGTTCTCAGCCAGGCAGAGCCCAGGCAATTATTTGTGGTGCCCTTTACCAAGGGCTCGTCCTTCAAGAGCAACCAGAGCGCTGCCACGCGTAAACTCTGGCCAGCGGCGATGGGTTTTTCTGCCACGCGTAAACTCTGGCCCGCGGCGATGGGCACGGGCAGGTTCACAGCTCTCTGCTGCCCGAAGCCCAGCTCCGGGCCACCCCTCCTGGTGTCGCATTTCTCTCTGAGCTTCTGCAGCAGACCCACCCATGGGGGTTCCATGAGCTGTGCCCCGACCCGTGCTGCGATGGGATTGTTACCAACCATCAGCTTCGCAGCTTCGTTAGCGGAGCCCAAAGTCACTCGACACTGTGGCCTCTCTTGTGGGCATCTCAGATAACACACAGTTCTCGGTGCTCCCCAGGGGCCTGAGAGCTCCTCCAGGGGATCATTTCCCTCTTTGCTGGGGTGCTGGCTCCTCCACGCCTCCTCACGAGGGGCTGGGAGCATCCAGACCTCACGAGAACGTTACCGGCTCCTGTCCATGGAGTCACGGCCATGGAGAGAGCTCGTCTTGCTGCCCATCTCCACATCCCCCGCACCACAGCCGTGCCCACAGGGAGGGCTGGGGACCCCCTCCTCGGGCCGTGCTGATGCTGGGGGAGGCTGACCACCGTGAAGACCCCCGTAGCGGC
>NW_010397439.1:1417-1641 GCF_000710305.1 Buceros rhinoceros silvestris | reverse complement strand
TCCAGCACCCATCCCCGGGTCCAGCACCCATCCCTGGGTCCAGCACCCATCCCCAGGTCCAGCACCCATCCCCGGGTCCAGCTCCTCCAGGAAGGAAACTGGCCAACCCTTCACGGTGTCCTGTCTCTTCCCCCCGCCAGGATCCCCGTCCCCTCCTCCTGCTCCTCCTACCCGCGCGTGGCCCCCGCGGCGGCCAATGGCACGGGCAGCCCCCCGGGCGGGAG
>NW_010397439.1:426-1347 GCF_000710305.1 Buceros rhinoceros silvestris | reverse complement strand
CAGCCCCTCGGGAGGGAGCTGCCTGCCCAAGCAGAACATCATGTTCATGAAGACGCACAAGACGGCCAGCAGCACCATCCTCAACATCCTCTTCCGCTTCGGGGAGAAGCACCGCCTGAAATTCGCCTTCCCCAACGGCCGCAACGACTTCTACTACCCGTCGTTCTTCGAGCGCAGTCAGGTGCAGCACTACCGGCCAGGCGCCTGCTTCAACATCATCTGCAACCACATGCGCTTCCACTACGAGGAGGTGCGCAAGCTCCTGCCGGCCGACGCCACCTTCGTGACGGTGCTGCGGGACCCCGCCTACCTCTTCGAGTCCTCCTTCCACTACTTCGGGCCCGTCATCCCCCTCACCTGGAAGCTGACGGGGGAGGACAAGCTGGCAGAGTTCCTCCGGGACCCTCAGCGCTACTACGACCCCAACGGGTTCAACGCTCACTACCTCCAAAACCTCCTCTTCTTCGACCTGGGCTACGACAACACCATGGAGGCCGACAGCCCGCTGGTGGAGGAGTACATCCGGGAGATAGATCGCCGCTTCCACCTCGTCATGTTGCTCGAGTACTTCGACGAGTCCCTGGTGCTGCTGAAGGACCTGCTGTGCTGGGAGCTGGAGGACATCCTCTACTTCAAGCTGAACGCCCGGAAGGGCTCCACCGTCTCGCGGCTGACACCTGAGCTCTACGCGAAGGCCAACTCCTGGAACCTCATCGACGCCCAGGTCTACCGCTATTTTAATGCCACCTTGTGGCGCAAGGTGGAGGCCTACGGGAGGGAGCGGATGGCCGAGGACGTGGCCAAGCTGCGGCAGGAGAACGAGAAGATGAAGAGCATCTGCATCGACGGGGGGCACCCCGTGGACGCCAGCGCCATCCAGGAGTCCTCCATGCAACCCTGGCAGCCGCTGGGGGAGAAGTC
>NW_010397439.1:0-290 GCF_000710305.1 Buceros rhinoceros silvestris | reverse complement strand
GAAGAAGATCAACAAGAAGCACCGGAAGCTGTGCCGCAAGATGCTGACGCCCGAAATCCAGTACCTGACCGACTTGGGGGTCAACCTCTGGATCACCAAGCTGTGGAGCCGCGTGCGGGACTTCCTGAAGTGGTAGGGGACGGCAGGAGCCCCGCGCTTCCCGGGGAAGAACCGGGTGCTTTCCTTTTTCCTGTTTGTGGTGTCTTTCGGTTGGACGCGAGCAGAACGGGACGGAGGGTGCGGCGCTCGGGAGCAGTCGGGGGACCCTCCATCGCCCTCCTGCAGAGCCC
>NW_010397438.1:0-4900 GCF_000710305.1 Buceros rhinoceros silvestris | reverse complement strand
TGAAATTCTTCGTTCCCTAAAAGGGATAGCAAGATTTTCAGTGTTCAGCCTCTTTCACTGCTCTTGGTGTCTTTATGGAGCTAAGTATTAGGACAGACAGAGCGTTCTCCACCAACACCATAAGCCTTCCTTTCACTCTAACGAGGCGGCCTGGTTTGGAAGGACAGGAAATGCACATTTCCGCGAGGTTTTACAGCCAGCAAAGCTCCTCCAATGCAAAATATTAGGACATTCACAACATTTTGTAAAATATGGCATACACTACTGTTTCTCATACACAGACTTCAATTCAGCTCGCTCTCTACCAACGGACAGTAGGTGTCTGGGCTTTCAGGAGAAAACAAGAAAAACACAATCTGGATCGGCTTTAAATGCAGCTTGGTTCAGGCCTAGTGAAAGCAGCCTGGGAGGAAGGACGTGAACAGCGTTCAAGGGGACAGTCGACTTTGAGAAACTTTTTGCTGAACACGGGAGACAGTGTTCCAGGCCTGTTCCCCTTCAGCAGATCCTCCTACAGAGAGATACAGAGATACGTCTGGCAGGTTTTGACGAGCTGTTGAGAATCCCGTTGTTGCCTAGGAAAGGTCATCTCCTACAGGCACGGTCACCAAGGCTTTCTGCTGCACCACTACTGTTGTGAGGAGTCAACATCTGGACTACAACTGCGCATGACAAGTGTAACCTCTCACATCTCTGCGGTGTGTTCCATTCCTCAGCCAGGGAACGGGTGAAACACAGACGTAATCTTTGCTTAAAAAATTATAATAATTACATTTACTTCATTAATGACTCATCAGTGTTCTGTCAGGGATTCATCAACCACCTCTGACAAGTCTCATTTTATTCCTAACATCTTTTTTTTTTCCCCAGCCTTGTCCCTTTAATTGGTCTCCTCTACCGAGAGGGGGATTTCCTGCCCTAGAGGGTAAACTCCACTTCAGTACGAGTTCACTGCTGCTTGGGTCACATGCAGCCAGGAGCAGATGGAGCATGTTGTGCCCTGGCTTCCCACCAATACAAATTTAGGTCTCACATCTGCCATCTCCTCCTCATCTTCGACAACATCTGCTTCAATCCTCCTTCCTGGCTTCTCCATCCCACTGACTGATTCTTCCTTTCTATTCCTCAATGACAGAATAATAATGAGGACTGCCATAGCAAAGTATAAGGATGTTTTGCCAGCTCTATGCCAAGAGCAGGACTCTCCAGTCAGCAGTTTTTGCCTGCTGCAGAGTCAATTTTTGCTGCTCCAAGAGCATAAAGAGGTCACAGAAAATCAGAAATTCAAGCCTTCCATGGCTGGGTGACAGCAGAAATTTAGAAGGTTATATTAAATTTAATGCAATGTGCATACTTTATGACATCAAATAAACTTCTACACATTAAAAAAACCTATTTGAAAACATGAACTTCAGGTTAGCCCTCCTATTCTACATTCCCTCTCCAGACAATAGAATGCCATGAGTTCCTTGGGGAAAGGGACCAGAGTCAGGTTTTAGTTGAAGCTACCCTGAGGGCTCTAAGTTTGGCTTCCCTTTACTAAGTCAATGAGCAAGGAAATCCAAGGAGAGAAGTTTTATCATAGTTAGCTGCTGAGAATAACCACCTCTGTCTCTAGACCAGAGGACGACAGAAGCTCTGTTCCAAAACATCTGTGGAAACTGTGCCTTTAACTTCAGTGTTACCTAATACAGCGTCCTGGGTTAGGGCTGGATTGGCCACAAGTATCAGCGGTCCCTGGCAGTGACTGTAACCATCAAGTGCTGTCACTTCCAGAAGCAGAGCTGTCTGCAGAAATATGCGTTAACTTCAGACGGCGCCGTCACTGAGCAGAGCCCGAGCTGGCAAGTGAAATCACTGAGCAGACAGTGCTGTTCCAGCTCAAACCAGCACGATATGAACCTCACTAAAAGATGCAATTCCTCACAGATTTTTACTGCTCTTCTTAAGTTCTACTGTTGTCAGACGTCTTAAGGCTAAGATCTTTTAATATTGTCAGTAAAATTTGAATATAAAACTTACTATATTCACATGCAAATCTACGCAATACGGGTTTATGGATTGTAGGCTGTGTCTGCTGTGATGGGCGGATTATGGGGGCAATGGCTGGTGATTTTAAAACTTCTCAGAACCCATTGTAAGATGCGAGTTCCGGCAACTTAGGTGACAGTGCTGTTCCAGCTCAAACCAGCACGATATGAACCTCACTAAAAGATGCAATTCCTCACAGATTTTTACTGCTCTTCTTAAGTTCTACTGTTGTCAGACGTCTTAAGGCTAAGATCTTTTAATATTGTCAGTAAAATTTGAATATAAAACTTACTATATTCACATGCAAATCTACGCAATACGGGTTTATGGATTGTAGGCTGTGTCTGCTGTGATGGGCGGATTATGGGGGCAATGGCTGTTGATTTTAACACTTCTCAGAACCCATTGTAAGATGCGAGTTCAGGCAACTTAGTTTTTTTCTTTGTGTTTCAGCTTTCTCAGGTTTCAAATGGTGTAATAATTATAACCATACCATTTTCCACTTTCCTTACAAAAGAGAGAAGAGCCTTGGCAATTACTATGTGATATTATTAAATTGATATTAGTATTACTGAATGAAAGCAGTACTAAAAAGATCATTTACATTATGAGAGACTAATGGGATTTCTTGATGTATAGCTAGTTTCTGCCATCATAGGCTAATGACCAAAACTTTATGTTCGAAACCAAACATTTTTAAGTCACATTGAGTCCCAAATCACTGAAGGCTAGAAGAGATAAACAGCTGAGTTTGTAACTTCACGTGGGGCCTTTTTAAAGGCTTTTAAAAGCTATATTCTTTTATAGCTTTTAAAAGTTACATTCTTCTTATATATTGGAATTTTGTCAAGCTATTTTGTATTTACAAAAATATGTTCTTTCTGAGAACATAAATCTCCCCTTTTGTAAGGAAGAAAATAAATGGTAAAAAAAATCAATCTAAAAGAAATAATGCTTCTGGTGGGTTTAGTCGAGTATCATAATTGTGTCTAGCCTGTGTTCGAGTTGCGTAGATATGATGAGGTGCCCCTGTTGCAGTCAGAACCTCACGGGAAGGAAACTTCTGGTAGACAAATCCTACAGGCAAATGTAAGAAGACCGAGGTACTCCTGCTGAGACTGTGTTCAGAGACACTTTCCACCTCTGTGGGATATGTGTCAGCTGACTGCCCAGGAGACAGGTGAAGGAATTTTCTCCTGGGACCACAGCAGCTGAAGGTTAGGATTCATAACTCAGGCTATGACTTACAAGGCAGCAGGCTCCGCCTAGCAAAGCGGTCCTTCCCGCAAGCAGAAAGTTATTTAGATATTGAGCTTCAGTCCCAGTTCCCAAATTTGCCTCCTTCCCAAAGGTGTAACACTCCAAGGCATGGTGAGAAAAAATCAGTACAATTACAGGGTGTTACAATAATAGACATTATCCAAAATTAGAAAGCTAAGTCTCAAAGGACTCCTCCTACCACCAGACCTAGCATAGGTTTTCTTGAGGTCCCTAGCCTGGGGATATACTTGCAGGTCACAGAGCTCATGAGAGAAAAGAAAAAAGAAACACCAGACAGCTGTATTAAACTACAAACACCATGAAAACCATAGCCATGAGGAGGAAAAAAAGAATTCAGAGTGCTAAACAACAGTCACGTTTCTGCTGAAATTGCCCATTGCTGCTGAGGGACTTTGTGAACACTGCATCCAAGTTGGAACTGAAGATACGAACTCCAGGGGCCTCCTGCTTTTTTCCAAACATGCTTGAAAATCATTTTAAAGCAGCTTATCTCTTGTCCACATAGGGATATTAATGTCACATGTCTCACCGAAAATGCTTTAAATGTGAAAGATTTCTCTGAATGTCTCCAAACAGTTTAGGTAATTGCTTGGAGAGCATTCCCTGCTGGAGAAATGCAGCACACACCTCCCCGCCCACTCCACCACAGCCTACGAGTTTGGATTCAAAGCAATTAGAAAATAAGTGACATCTTGTCTTACTCATCAACATTTTGCTCCAAAAAACGGTTATATAACATACTGTCAAAAAGTGACACGATTATATGTAATATTACAACGAGAACATGGCCTTCAGAAAACCAGTATAAATCCAGTATGCTGAAAATCACCTTGTAGGAATTTTCTTAACTACTCATAAAATCCTGTCAATGGTTTGGCCGAGGTGAGCCAAGTCCGGTGACGTAATATCCTTCTCTATTTATAACAGAAATAGGGGAAGGGAGAAAAGAATTTGTGAGACCTCTGAATGTTTTGGAAAACTGAAACAAAGTTTAATAACACAATAAGCAGACACGGATTAAATACAATACGTGAGGTATTAAGGGCTTTGTATGGAAGGGAGAGGCAAGGGTTAAACTGCGGTCAGGAGCGAAAGCAGAATGAACCGCGGCGGCGATCAAAGTTGGCGGTGGCCAGGTGGTCTCCCACGGGGGGTGGAACAAAGAACCCACGGCAGTTACAAAATTCCAAGGCACTGCGCGTAAAGGCAGAATCTGCACAATCCTACTGGTCTTACTGTGGATTGAGGCAAAGCAAAAGCAAACATGGTGGCAGCGAAAAACAGCAGGCAGGCAACAGCTCTCAGGCGCGCGGGGCGAGAGAGGTCAGGACCCGCGTGGCGCATGTGGGGCGAGAGAGGTCAGGACCCGCGTGGCACATGTGGGGCGAGAGAGGTCAGGACCTGCGTGGCGCACGCGGTTTTCCGCGGCGACGGCTACTTGCCAAAAGCGGCGACGGCGGCGAGGTTGGTTTCGGTCCCCAGTGGCAGCCGTGCCGAGACGACGGGGGGCAGATGGCACTGGGGCGTGCTGCTCGCCACAGTGATGGACCAGCTCTGAAAAGCGGCGAGCAGCGGCGAGAGACTCAGC
>NW_010397437.1:0-5221 GCF_000710305.1 Buceros rhinoceros silvestris | reverse complement strand
TTTAAAAATAAAAATAAAAATTTAAATTTAAATTTAAAAAATTATTTATTTATAATTCGATCTGTGTTAATACCTGATTGGGCATGTGAGGTGTGGATACATTTCTCTTCCCTTATTTGATGAATATAAAAATCAGGCAACTGCAGTGTATTACACAGGCCATGAAATATGAGCAAGGAAACTGATTGAATACCTTCAGTGGATGCCACTGTCTCCATACTCTGTGAGATGGTATTTTGCCTCCTGCTCTCCTCCTGTTCCTTCCCAGGATCAAGTGGAATTAAGTAAAAAAGACTCCAGTAATTCTTAGTGCCTAGCTGAAGTGCTCAGAGGTGCTACTGGACCCACCAGCTCAGAAAAACCTGTGTGGACTGCACTGGAGGGGGGTCAAGACATGTCCAGAGCCCAGTTCTTGTGGTGTTGGGTGTTCACAGCCAGACCCCGCAAAAGCTTCTCCTTCTCCCGGGACTACCTCAAGCTGCTGCAGACCAGTCACTCCGAAAAGCAAGGCATTTGCATCTGGAAACCCTTTCTGTGAAGTTCAGCCCAAGAATTCATTAAAGTTACATTATCTCCCTTTGATTAGACCTGCTGGAGCACCTGGCAGCACAGCCCAGGTCCTGCTTCCTACCTGGGCAAAGGGCTAGTGAGAACATACCTTCCTTCTCTCCTGGCTCACACATCCATGTTTCTCCCTGTGAGCAGGGACAGGGGAGGAGAAAAAGGACAGGCTGGTGTATTCCTGGGTCTCACCCAGAGCTGAAGTGGGAGCATGCCCACATCTAGACCTTCAAACCCTTTCCTCTGAAGGGTGAGCATCTTATGTGTCCTCTGCGTAAATCACCCTCCTTCTCCACACTGTCCAGGGCTGGAGGAACATCTCCCCGGCTTTCGGCTCCTGGTCTTGTACCACAACAACACAGCAAACTTTCATTCAGTCCTGGGACCCAGAACAAATATCTGCTCACTGTAAAAAGAAGTTGTAAAGGACTTAGCTGTTAAGTTTTAAGATGTATCTGTGGAGCTTGTATGATGTGTAGCAGTTCAGAGTTTGACTAAATACAGGCAGCCTTCCACAGAGATTGATCAAGAGTGACATTCCTGTAGGACAACATCCCAGCAGGACTTTGAACATACTTAAGTCCAGCTAAGAAACACAGCAGTGAAGAAAACAAGGCGGGAGAATTCTATGCAGGATTGCTTCCTCTGTATGTCAGCTATTCCAGCTCCTTGCTCCAGTTTGGGATTAGCCATACGTCCTTGCTCTTGTTTGCAGAGACTTGCAAAGGCAGGGACTCCACACCCTTCCCATACAGCCAGCTCCAGTGCGTCACTGGTTCCCAGCTTTGCTTTCATACCAGTCCAAAGAATTTTAAGAGAAGTTTCCCTATGTGTTTGGTGAGAGGTGGAGATATAGAATGGAAAATTTCAGTCCAAGCAGTTGAAGTCCAGCAAAGTTACGATGGACAAACAAGAAGGGAAGGCTATGGGGAGAAATGCCAAGTGCCACCTGCACAGTGAGGCTCCCGCCAAGCCCGAACCTGCCCTGCCCCACAGAGCTCAGAGTCTAGGGGAAAAATCAAGCAGGCAAAGGATGTGAGGAGTTCTCTCTGGGTTATAGTTCTGTCTTGAATTCCTCTCTCTATATATATTTTTTTTCCCAACTCCTATCTGGTATAGTAAACATATAGTGGAAAATAGAAAGTTGTGTGTAGCAGACAACATGAAATTGCTGTGTTTTCAGTGGAAAGGTTCACTGTATTTTAAAGTGATTCCTCAACTCCCCTTACAAGGCAATGAAATTGTCCTTCCCTGGTGAGAGGTAATATTCTTACCAGAAAATGAAATTACGAATATTGGGGGCATGGGAAGAAAATTAAAAGGTGTAAAAGAGAAAAGTGTAAAAAGAGACTACGCATCTAAGATATTCCCCTACTCTCAGCCTTTCCCAAGGCAGCATTTCTACGTATTTCCTGGGCAAGGTCTCATTCAAAATGGCTTACGTAAACGTGTCTTCCTGCAGTTCGAGATGTGGCCAACACCTATGGTGTGAAGAAGCTGATGCGTGGTGGGAAGAGCAAACTGAAGTTGCTGTGTGCAAATGCAGAATTGCTCAGAAACTAAAAAAAGCTTTTCAGAAAAAAAAAAAAAAGCTGACGAACCAGTGTTACTCTAAGGCAGGTGGAATAGTTTGTGCTCTTGTTTTTATCATTAGTGCTAAGAGGGAAAGACAGCTTTGTTTTCACATGGTTATTGATTATTAACCAGCTTTGTGAAAGGTTACCTTTCTGCTAGATACAGCCGTAAGGGGGGTTAAAAATCAATCCCTGGGAAAGCTCTGTTTCCCAGTCAACTTCTCCCACTGCCAGCCCTTGCCATGGATAAATTTCCCCTGTGTTGGTCTGAGCACAGCTGGAAGAGAAAAGGATTATTTTGAATATGTTCCACTCACCTTCAATACTTCTTTTCTGTCTGAATGTGGATTGAAGAAAAGCAGTTGAGCACCAAGAAGTCATTAAATATGCAGATATAGAAAATCAAACCAGATTACTGTAAGGAAGTGTGACTCAACTTTACTCTTTACTGTTTTATACCCTGGTTAGACAGTCAAGGACGTGGGAGGAATGATGAAATTACCATTGGTCATAATGGGAAAGGGAATTAATTGTGGGGTTCACAAATTATTTGCATTGAAATGTGAACAAAAAGTTCCTGCCACCTTTCCTAGGGAAAAAAACCCCACAGCATACAATACTGTGTCCAAATGATTTTACTTTTCACTGATCTCAGCAGCCTGCAGTGATGGCTATTGATGTCAGATACTACTGGGGAAGAAGTGGACCAGACTTTCAAAATACTTTCAAAATTAAAGCTCCTAAATTAACCATTTAAAGGTAAGTTCATTGAAAATTAATTGAATTTCAAAAGGCACGTTGTGTATGTTGGCAAACATTTTCAGACCACATAGATTCAACATTAGGTATGTATCTTGGCTTTCCAAACCCACAGGATTCAGACACATTTATATTTAATTGTAAAGTTTTAGGCTTTATTTAATATGGAATAAGAGTTAACCCTGCAGACAATCTCTTCTCTGACAGGCAAACACCAAGGCAGAAGAATAGGATGAGATGTTAACAAGTCTTTAAAAAGTACTTGAATCTAATACGGCAATTCAAGTATCTCAGCGTGGTTATTGTGTGATCTTACTGTAGGATGGCAACAGATGAGTACCTGAAACATTTCTTACTGTGCTCGAATATCTGAATTCCTGCACTCATGCTGAGGATAATCACAACCTGCCTGTTCTACTTACATTACTTCTATCACTATCATCTTTCAATTACTGGTACAGACTTGTGGATTCATTTTTGTTTAATCTCTTGTAATAACAAATGTGCTATAAGGTTTTACTTTCTAAGTAGATCCTCACGGCAATTTTAATGAGAGTGTTGAGTAGTCCACAAAAGTTACCTCAAAGGAGTGAAGTGCCAATAGAGGAAACAACCTGGGTCTACCGCATTTGTTCTCAGATTGAACTACAACTGTGTTAATGGCTGTGCGACCATGCTCATGAATCAGACACAAAGCAGAGCTGGAAGTGTGAGATTTCCAGCTCAACAGCCATAAATATCCCCAACATCTCTGGGGGCTTCAATGTTTCGTAAAAACGTCCTCCACAGGTAAAGTACAGGACCTCCAGCTGAACTGCAGCATACATCCAGCCAGACTTTAAGGTGAAGGAGAATCTATCCCACCCATTGTCAATTTGTTCGAGTGTGCAACATGTCCCTTGCTTTTCTCCATTTTTCTCTGTTGTACATTTACCAGTGGGAGTAAACATGTTTGTATCAGATATTTTTTCTTTACATGGCTGCTTATAGACTGAGAATGGCCAGTTTCTTGTCACTCTAAGCCTGCCAAAACCACAGACCTGGGGAGTCGGGACAGGGGAAGTTCTCAGCTGGGAGATGACAGTGTGTGTGCAGGAGTCCTTGGGCTCGCTATTCAAAGCATTCAAATGCTGCTGGCCTCAAAGTGCCCACATCGGAGCTAAAGATGAAATACGCACCTTTTACTTACATCACGCCTACCCATCTCAGGGCTCTTCTAGTTGTACAATTAGGACTGATTAAATGCAGCCAGGTGCAAGGTCAGCAAAGGGTGGCAGTGCCTCCCACAGCGGCAGTTAATCTGGGGAACACTTTGCCACAAGGTGGTGGCAGGCAAATGTTTACATAAGGTTTCAGGGAGACGTAAGAGGTGGAAGAGTCAACTGAAGACTATAACGTCCACACGACTCAGGAAATCCCTGGAGCAGAAAATTCTGGGAGCTTGGGAGAAGATTTGGGTGTGGGCTCCCGGGTGCACAGCCTGCTGTGACTGCCCGAGACTGTGTATATGGACATAATTTAGGGAGTGGGTACGGCTTCATTGGACCTTTGCTTTGAGTCAGCACAGTGGTGTGTGCAGAGCCCGGTTCTGAGGGGAGTGAAGCCATTCCCACTCCCACCTGCCTCCTTCATCACCCATTTCTCACACCAAGTGGGAACTGGGGTGGGACCTGCTCATACCTCAGAGGCTTTGCCTGGGAACCCGCGGCTGTGAAGGGATGCTTCAGCCAGATCTTAGTGACTGCATCCCAGGAGAAGGGGGCGGGCAGTGGTGATCCCTGGGCTCGGGCTCTTGTCGGGCTCAACTCCCCACCCCGTGGTCCCGAGGCTGCCAGACATCATCGCCCCCGGGCCTGGCCGGGGTCCCCAGTGCCGGGATACTCGGCAGTGCCCTTTTCCTGCACTGCAGCTCGCCGCCTTGTTGTTAGCACGGCAAAGCGTGCCCTTATCGCCTGCTCACGCAGGCAGAATGAAAGAGAATTAGCTCTAAATTATACGAAATTCATTTGCTGTGGAGGGGGAAGTGTTTGCTCTATTTAGAAACGTTCGTTGTAGAGAGAGGACTGCATTAAGACACCGGGTAATGGTCCTCCCTGGAGATGAATCAATTTGCTCTGGGTTTTATGGCCTCGCGTTTGTTTGCCCGCGCCGGTTCCCCGTGGAAAACCCGGGGGTGTAAATGCTCGGGGGAGCAGAGCTCTGGGGAAGGGGTTGGGGATGCTGTGCTGGGGTCGGTGCACAAGAATTCTCCGGATCAAAGGACACCCGTGCCTGCAAGAGACCTCAGGAGAGGCATCGCGGGTGCTGAGCAGGGGGGAACCCCAGCT
>NW_010397436.1:0-254 GCF_000710305.1 Buceros rhinoceros silvestris | reverse complement strand
GGGGGACAGCGAGGGGGAGAAGCTGGGCGACATGGCAGAGGACGAGATGGAGCCCTCGTGGCTGATGGGCGAGCGGCGGAGGGAAGACGGGGGTGGGAAGGTCCTGCCCGGCGGCGGCTTGGGGGGCACAGACTTGGCACCTGGGTGGGCCACTGAGGTGATGAGGGGCGGGGGGTCGATGCGGGGCTTAGGCTCTGCCTTGGGCTTGGTCGGGAAGGGCTTGGGCAGAGAGCTCTCATCCTTGAGGCGGGGAG
>NW_010397435.1:2013-2299 GCF_000710305.1 Buceros rhinoceros silvestris | reverse complement strand
TTTAGAATGAAAAACCATAATCTTTAGAAATCACTTGAAAACGATCAAATTTTACTGCCTATTGCAGACACGTATTTTGCAGGCTGTATTTTTAAAATAGTTATATAAATGTAGCTCCTGAAATAAATACACTGGGAAAGCATAACTCTTTTAATGATAAATAATATTGTTGTATATAATATTTGAAAATAAATGGTGTAAACAAAATGCGCCTTAATGTCTTTACGGTTTCTAAGATTTATAACAATAATCAGCAACCCCCCGTAAACGGATTTGCACCTTGTGT
>NW_010397435.1:0-1873 GCF_000710305.1 Buceros rhinoceros silvestris | reverse complement strand
CTGTATAAATTCCACACGCTACGGAAAATCGTGATGTATCATTTATATTCAGCTATGTCAGGTATATAAATATTAAAATATATTGGCCAAAAATGGCTGATTATCCCTCAAACATTCCATGATAAATCTTATCTTTTTATGGTGGTAGTAGCGTCGAGGGTGGGGACGGAGGGGGAGCGGACTAAATATTTCATGTTATTTGGAAATACTCTTTAAACAACCCAGATATATTATTAATGTTTTACAACCGCCTCAAAAATCCGGAAGCTCAGTTCAGGTTTAGAGGATGGAGCGCTTCAGTACCTGAACAAAAGGTGGTTTTCACACACAAACCAGCCCCATGGCAGGGACGGGGCTGGTTGCTTAGCTGGGAACATGCACCCATCGTGGCCCCCGTGTTCCCCAGCGCGCCCCCCGACCGCCGGCCCCACGGTGCTCTTGTGCTGAGGATATTCCCGAGTGTGTCAGCAGGGCTGTGTTCCCCACCTACACCGGTTTTGCCCCTGCGCTGCTGTCCCCAGTCACGGCGTGTTTACGTGGGGGCACACAGGCAGCGTTCCTGACACAGTCTCTTGACTCAAATCCTTTCTAAAACACGAGACGTGCACGTATTTTGGTGTGTTCACCACGCAGCCCCCAGCCCCCAGCCCTGGCTGGGGACGGGATCTATACGGCAACGTGAGGAAAAGGCTGTTATACATATTTATTGATACTAATGCGTGTGTTTTAATGAATAAATAAATACAGCGTTGGACGGTGTCACAAACGCGTTTGGCAACTCGCCGTATCCAGCGAGAGGAGGAAATGTCAGAACAGGGTCTTGTAAATACATGTGGCTGGAAAGAATAAAATAAAAATGATGACTAGCACTGACAAGCAGACTTGGGGTGTGTGATATACTTTGTTCATTTGATTCTCAGAACTCAGTCGGGGTTAAATTGGAATCCAGACATCAAAGAATTCTTCCACCAGACCCAAATTTTGCCCGTATAATTTTTTTCTTACAGTTGTCATAATTTTAGCTAATTTCACAGTGCAAAATTTTTTGCTGTTTGAAGTATTTTCCTAAACATACATGGGATGCGGCGGTGGGGTATCCTCGCCATCTGATGGGGGTGCCTGATGTTCACAGCGAGGCAGGACGGGGGGTGTGAGAAGCCGTTGGGTTTGATGGGTCTGTCTGTGTGCACCCTCAAACGTGCCGTGTAGGAGCATAATCCTGAAATTCTAAGGGAGGGGAAAGAGAAAGGCTTTAAATAGCAACGCCCTTATTTCGTTTTTCTTTTCTTTTTTTTTTTCTGTTTTTTTGCCCCCGACTGTTGTGTCTGAAATGCTCGGAGCATGTGGTGCCGCGGATTCGGTGGGTTTGCAGATCTCTGCGTGATTTTTATCTGAAGGTCAGGGCTGTGGAAATACATCAGGTTGCGATTTGGGATGTTTGCCATTTGCCATTTAGCCTCGCTCCTTCTTATCAGATCGTGGTGCAGCGTGGGCCTAATAAAACAGGGAGCTGTTAGGAAAAGAAGAAATAAATATTGTTCCAGTTTTATGGAGCCTCTTTGCTATTACGTAGCAGGTGGTGTTAAATGTATTTATTTAAGTTTGCCGATTTCCTTTGGAGTTGTTGAACTAGGTGGAAGAAACACGTGGTGGCTGTTTATAATTTCACCGGCTACTTGCATACATTAATTTTTGTAAATGAAAAAATTACTTCCCTTTCCACATTGGGGGCGGGGGGGGAGAAAAAAAGAAATTGTAGGAAGGCAGTGCCAGCAGGGAGGAGTGGGGACTGGAGCTCTCCTCTGCACCCTGCGTCTGCTTGCACGTGGATCTCCCAGTGGTGCCAGTTTCCTCCTGCCCCCCCTTGCTGCCG
>NW_010397434.1:9508-11074 GCF_000710305.1 Buceros rhinoceros silvestris | reverse complement strand
TAAGGGGGTAATTTTATTAAATCTTACAAGTCTCTTCCCCCCGCCCCCCTCCCACCCCTCACCTCTCACACTAAGGACAAAGCTCTCCAAAGCGAGCATGGTTTCTCTGGGTGATGTCACCCCTGCTTGTTCTTCTGTCTGAAGCAATTACTGTGGCTTCCTTGGGGATTATTTTTCGGTCGAAGTGTTGACATTTTTGCCCAGCTGGGTGTCAAGTGTGTACCTGCGGTGGTGATTTCTGAGCGGCAGAACTCGAATGGGAGGAATGCCCCGCGGTTAACGAGATGTTGGATGACAGCACAGCTAAACCTAGCACTTTGTGTTCCAACTTTCCAGTTTAATTAGAAAGCTGGGTCTCCTGGTCGTGTGTTCATTCATTTTTGGCTTGAGTGACAACCCAGCCTTTTGCAGCACAAGCGACCACAATATTTTGGTAGGATGATGATGATGCTGTTGACCATCCATATCGCTCTGTCTCGCCCAGCCTTATGTTTGCCATGGGAACATCATCTGTCGCCTTTCCTGGGTGCCGGACCTGCCAGAGCAGTGGTGCCAGGGACATCAGTGAGTCCTTCTCTTGTCCCTCCTGCATCTCATTGCCCTAAATCCAGGGTTTTGGTAGATATTCAGTCCTTGCTGGACATCGGTCTGAATGTCAAACTCCTCAACCCTTATCCTCTGCAATTGAGCAATTCCAAGTTCATAGCAGCACAGAAGGTTGAGCTGGGGGGGTTCAGCCTCTTGAGGGAACCGTGTCCCTGCGGGATGTGGGCATACGTGAGGATGATGATGATGATAATCTCCTGGCAGATCCTTTGGGAGCCACGCACCAGCTCTTGCTCGCCATTGGCCTGAATCACCTTTGCTAAGAGCTGAGAGTGAGTTTCACCTCGCTGTTCGGTAATGAAAAATGTGTGTGTGGCGTTGGTGCAGCAGAGCTGTGAATCATGACTGCTCACCTTTCACAGGGGGAGCGCGGGTGCTTGGTGTGAGTTATGTTGTGTGTGCTGAGATGCGTAAACTGAGACAACGTTGCAAAACAACCAGAGGTTTGCCCAGTTTAGGGCTCACCAGCTCACTGGCCTGTGGTATTGAAAAACTCCACGGGTATCCTACTGCTGTGCTTAAATTTTTTTTTTTTGGCGGGGTGGGGGTGGTGTCTGTACAGAACAGATTTTTTTTGACAGCGTTATTTTCTTCTAGTTCAGAAGTTTTAGTTGGTATATACAGTAAAAATGTGCGTTTTAGGCTGTTGCGGGTTGTAAGTGGAAACTGGAAATCGGTGTTTGTAGTCCTTCAAGTGTTCAGTGTGTGCACAGTAAATACCTGCAGGACCACGTGTCTGCCCTCCCCACGGGCACCTGTGTGGAAACATCTCTGCATAAAGGACAAGAGAGGCAGCCAGCATCCCACAGCCCTCCCAGACGAGCAGAAATCTGCTTTTGATGTGTTTTCCACACGTTTCCCCCAGATGAGAAACAGAATGGATGGACCGTGGCGATGGGTAGGTGTGAGGAGGAGGCTGGCAGGGCTGGGGGCCCCTGGGGGGGGGGTGGGTCCCCCAAC
>NW_010397434.1:8542-9414 GCF_000710305.1 Buceros rhinoceros silvestris | reverse complement strand
AGGGCTGGGTGCCCATGGGTGGGTGATGGTCCCCACACCGCTGGGCTCTGCAGCTGCGGGGCTGCTGGTGCTGCCACACTCTCCCTCCCAGGCCAGCTCTCTGTTTGCCTGGGAGGACAATTAACTGCGGCACTCTCAGCGCTGAGGAAGAGATTTCAGAACCAGCAAGTGTCAAAGTTCAGGAGAACAGTGATTAGCAGAGCAGTTCTAAACTGTGGTAATTAGTGACTGCTTGCTGCTGCAGAGGTGCTCAGGGAATAGTGCCTTTCGTTCCTCCCTCCCCTGTAGAGCTGGCTTATAGACTCATATATAGAGTCGTTTCGGTTGGAAAAGACCTTTAAGATCATCTGGGGTTTGCTGGGAGCAGGGAGCGCTTGTCCCATGACCCTGTCCCCAATGGCAGGAATGGAAAAAGTTCAGAGGAGAACCCAGGTGGGATGAGCCCCGAGCCCAGGGAAGCTGTGAGGATGAACTCTGTCTGCTCCCCAGAGCGATGGCCCCGGTGCTGTGCCGGGAACAGAGACTTTGTACTCACCCTGGCTGGCAGGAGCTGGGCTGTGATTGTCCTTCTGTCACATAGGGATGGGCAGGTGCCCCCAGCTCTCCAACCTACTGCAGGTATGTTCCCCCCACCCCAGGAGCTGGTGGGCGCTGCTGGCTCAATTATTATTTGCAGATCAGGAGGAGATAATTGATGAACCTGCGCTGCTGGCTGTGGGGCAGGTGACCCTCCCTGGATGAGTTTGCTCAGGAACAAAGGGTGGCTGTGCAGACCCTGCTGCGAGGTGGCACCGGCCGGGGAGGGGATTCCAGCAGTACCCTGAGTGGCAAGGAAATACAAATTGCGATATGTCATCAGCAGCCACTGCGGG
>NW_010397434.1:7378-8435 GCF_000710305.1 Buceros rhinoceros silvestris | reverse complement strand
GTCATCACCAGCCACTGCGGGGTTCCCAGGTGGTGCTGCGTGCGTGCGTGCTCATGAGGAGGCTGCTCCCGGCTGGCCCTGGCTTGTGGAAATAGGAAAGTTGCTTGTGTTCCCTCGTCAGAAAGTTTGGCACGGGAACGTGAACTCCATTGTTCGCTCTGACGCGGCTGCATCGCTCACCTCTGAGTGAGCGTCCTCACCGTGCAGAGCTGGGGAGAGCAGGTGGAATGCTCCGGTGCAAACGTGCTTCTGCCGGTTCCAAGGGGCTGTTGTACAGAAGCAAAGGTGGAAAGAATGGATTACCCATCGTTTCCAAACCAGAGCGATCTTCACCAGCGACCCCGCTGTTCCAGCAGTGTAATGCTGAACTACCCTAAGGGACGTGATGTACCCAAATGCCTGTTTTTCGCCCTTTGCTGAATAAGGAGAGCTGGGCCAACAGGCAGGAGCGCAGGACGCGATAGGGGAAGCGATAGGAATCATGAGGCTCAACAGCTCTGGGCCTGTCCCCAGCGTGCCTTATGGCCCAGGGTGACGGAGAGGATAATGCTCACCTCAGCGCCATGAGCTGCAGCAAGTCCTTGTTCCCCTGTTTCTTTGTTTGTGTGTGTTTGTTTTATCACTTTTCCCATTCGCTAGAATAGCAGAATTGTTGGAGAACCAATAAAGAGCACCCAGGCTGTGGCCATCCCTCTGTACGGTGGGACTGGTGTCTGCAGCGTCCGACCAGGCTGCATCTGCCCCTGTGGCACGGGGTCCCCAGCTTCCTCTGCGGGTGTTCCTGCTTGGGGGGTGCTGCCACCAGAGTCACTGAGGTTCGTGTCTCATCGCAGAGCTCATCCCTGTGGTGAAGAAGCACCATGCTCCATTTTCACACACCCCCTCCCGAGAGATTTAGGCTTTTTACTCTTAGTTTAAGAGCAAATACAGCCTGCTGCGGTATTTCCTATCAAACTTCATTGTTCTGCCACTGTATCAGCATATTTTATTTACAGCTTGAGACCTCAGTCCCAGACTGACAGGAGGACTGAGTCGGACGGGAGCTTCGGCAGGAATC
>NW_010397434.1:0-7338 GCF_000710305.1 Buceros rhinoceros silvestris | reverse complement strand
AGCCCCAGACGGACAGGAGGACTGAGTCGGACGGGGGCTTCGGCAGCACTCGCCCCGCGCTGCCGCAGCTCCAGCCTCACACAGGTGCAGGAATCCTGACCTCTACTTCTTCAGCAGCCGAATCCATCCCATGGACCGTAGCACCCACTGGCCCCCTCTCTGGGTACACCTCGCCCGCAGCCACAGCCGAGCTGTGACAGGTCACATGGGTGCAACGAAGTTAAACTAGTCCCAATTGACTTTTTAATACAGTGTCACCAGAAAAGGTTGGTTAAAGGCTTCGGGCTAGTCTAGCCAGGAGGAAACTCACCGTACCGTAAAAGGCACTTGCCACTCAGGATCAGAGAAGTGCTGACTCAGCAGGGCTCTGCCCCAGGGGTGCCTGGGCTGACCTGTCCTCCCTGTGCAGCTTGTTCCCGGTCACCACAGGTGTCTGCAATGCCTGAGGTGGGTGGTGGAAGAGGAGCCAGGGTAGAGCCTGGCAGCCTGGTGCTCCTGTGATGCTCCTGTGTGGCAGGAGCAGCTCCTGAGCTGCTCGGCAGATCTGCTCCCCAGAATCCCAGGCTGGCAGGGTTGGAAGGGACCTCTGGAGATCACCTGTCCAACCCCCTTGCTAGAGCAGGTTGCACAGGATGGTGTCCAGGTGGGTTTAGAATCTCTCCAGAGAAGGGGACTCCAGCTTCATGCTCGGAGAGGAGAAACTCAGCTTCACAGAGGGTTTGGGAGTCACCAGGGGCCCCCAGTGCCAGTTTTAGAGCCCCATTCAGCCAGACACTGGGGGTGTGGGAGGAGGCATCCTGGGAATGGGGTGTGAGCCTGTCCCTGCTGCACCATGTCCCTCTTGCCATCAGACCTCACACACTCCCACTCTGCTCATCCTCACCAGGACATCATTGCCACCTAGAATGACTTAGAACAGATTGTAGAAGAGACATATTTACTTAATAAATAAATACAAATAACATATGGCAGGTACTAGCATGAAATACAGCGACAGTCACGTTGTAAGGGAGGCTCAGTCTGGGGCTTGGAGCTTTTGGCTGATGCTAGTTTAGCTCTAGACGCTGAGGATAGCGGCAGTTAACCAGGCTGGCACTTGGAGATGGGGCTGATGTGCTTGAAGGGCATGTTAGAAGCTGCGTACATCGATGGATAAATATGCTAATACGGAATATCCAGGGAGGTTTTGCCTTAGATCGACTGGGGACAGTAAAAGCTCTCTGGTAACCGGGGTGTCCTTGGGGTGCCCTTGGCCCCGTGTCTGGTGCCTGCCCGGGACAGGTTGGTGCGCGTCGCCAGGAGCTGCAGCGTGGTCATGGCACAAGCCAGCCCCATGTTGCAGAGAGGTGGTGGAGGGCAGAGGGAGCAGGGTGCCAGTGGACCTTGGTGGGTGTCGGGGCTTTTCCCTCACGTGCAGAGCGGAGGAGCTCTGCTGTGTCTATTTGTGGTGAAGCCTTTGCCTAAAGCTCAGAGCTCTAACGTTTGGCTCTGTCATACCAGCCAAAAAGAGAGCGAGCAAGGGAGGAGGAGGCGGCGGTGGTTGGGTTTTGGGGTTCAGGGTTGACTCTGAGCTCCTGGACAGGGCTCAGTCCGCTGAGACAGGCAGTGGGAGGAAGAGGATCGCCTTCTGGCCATAGTGAGTCCGCGGGCCCAGCTTGCTGTTCCCGTTCTTCTTCAGACCTACAAACCAGTTCTTATCCGCGTGCTTTTTGGAGATGTACGTGTTGTAATGGTTTTCTTCGATCCTCTCAAGGAACAGGCACTCCTCACCCAGTAACTGCTGAAAGAGAGCCGGGGTAATGACAGTGAGACGGGGCGATGCCGTAGGGGTGGTCCAGACCCCCTCTGAGATCTGCCATGCCGCAGCGCGGTTCATAGTTGAAGTGTGGAGGTAAGCAGCCTTGCTTTAGACCCCGGGGCTACTCCTGCAGTAACTTGTCTGCGACCTGGGCATTTTATTGGGCAGTAACTGAGCCTGGCCCCATGCTCCGTAAGCCAGTCCTGGCACCGGCCCCTGCTCTGGCACTAACCTGTGTGGTGGTGGTTGTGGGTTCGGGGGGAACAAAATAGCTCTTTAGTGAGGCTAAGCAGCCTGTGACCAGGGTTATGTGTGCCCGCTTTGCTATAAATGGGACTATTCTCAAAGATCCAGATTCTTTTCGGTGACTTGGTGCCCTCCATTTCCCGGGCACAGGGCAGGCAAGCTCCTGCCTTGCATGATCCCCCTCACACTGGGATGTTGTGGATGCTGCCGCTTGCCTCCAGCCCAGGGTTTGGTGCAGGGGAAAAATGCCGGGAGGTCTTTGCTCAGTGTCTGTGGGCCTTTGTCCAGGGCTGCTGCCTCTGGCAGCCCTGAGCCACCTCGCAAAGCCGTGGAGAGGCGGCAGGAGGAAGGCAGAGATGTGGGCAAAGCACTGCTGGGGCTGGAAGAGCCGGGCTGGAGGTCCCCCAGCCCTGCACCCTGCCAGGGTCCGCTTGCAGCTGCCGAGGGGATGCAAAGCAGCTGCTGCTCCAGATATGAAACACAATATTTGTTCAGAGGCAGGGCAGTAAAGGACGTTATTTGATTATTTCCCCCCAAAATAAAGCCGGATGAAGAGTGGCCGTCCAGCTGCCAGAATAACAGAGGCTAATTGTTGCCTGCGGTTTGCATTACTCAGAGCTACGAGATTTCTGCAAACCTCAGACCCGCTCCGTGTCTGATGCCACACACACCTCCCGCTTACCGAGCCGTAGAGCATCCCGTTGGGGTCCATCGCCAAGTACTGGCCAGACTGGGTGCTCCTTATATACACCTCTCCTATGGCTTCCGCGCTTAGCTGGAGTTGAACTGAAAGTAAAAATATAACAACAACAGCAAAGGGAAAATAGGAAAAGGGGGAAAAAAATAAGAGGTTGTCAGAGATAGTGTCCAAGCTGCTGGGAAAGTTAGCGGAGTATTTTTGTTCTGGCTTATAAAGAGTTTATAGGAAACAGTACAGCGTGTAATAAAAGTGTCTCCTTGTACCCTTTCCTTCAAAGAAACCCCAGAGCCATGCTGTAGGAACCAAAGACCAATTTTTTCCTTATTATACATCAAAGGAAGGGCAGCCTTTGGTTAAGACGCTGGAATGGGACACAGGAGATTGGGGTTTTAATTCTGGCTCTAATTTACAAATTTCTTATGTGGTTTTGACAAGACTCTTAAGGAGTGACATATGAAGAAGTATTTCGAGAGCTAAGCCAGGGACGGGCAGATTGCAGCTGCCTGCATTGCGAAACCCTGATCCAAAGCATCCCATCCAGCAGCGTTATCCGGCGTGTCGGAGGCCAGTCGTGGAGAAATAGAAAGGGCTGATCTTCATTCTAAAATCCTCCTCCTGTAGGTAGCCAAGAGCCAGGTCTCAGATTGCCCTGGTTTGTGGTGCCAACGTGAATTTGGTACTAAACCCAGAGCTGAGCCTGCCAGGGTGCCGGCTGGGCGGGGGTGATGGGTTCGTGGTGATGCTGTGTTGGTTCATCAGCCCACCGGGCACTGGCTTTCCATCCCCGTCGCCGAGGCTGGACCTCAGCTAGAATCTCCACAGCTAAAAAAGCTCCGGATTGACCTTGTACCATGGGAGGAGAGTGGGTCAGCTGGAGGCCGGGCTGTCTGGGCCATGTCCTCTGTGCACCATCCTGTACCAACACAGCAGATGTAACCTTTCTAGTCGTCTGGTTACTTTTTTTGCCTCGTGGGTTCCTTTTTTCCTTACTTTGCTAATTATAGGGGTCTCAGAAATGGTTAAAGCTTGGCTCAAGATCTCATTTAACATGTTTATGGGGAAGAGTCCATCTGGCTGGACAGGAGCTTGGGGGGAGGACAACTCTCCAGCACTGTGTGCTCAGAGACGGGCCCGTGCTGCTCCCATGGGTGGGCAGGAAAACCGGAGTCTGAGCAATTAGTGGCCGCACCAGCATGCGGAGGGAGCTGGGGTTCTCTCTGGAGCGTGGTTTGCAAAATCCAACTCTTCTGAATGACCATTCCCAGCTCCTGGTCGGCTTTTTTCCTGAGGTTTACTGCAGAGATTTGTAACAGAAATATTTAGGTCGGTTTGGATGAAGTATGAGGGGATGCCTCAGCTCCAGCTCCTTCCTCCTTTTTAAAATTTATTTTATTTTGTCCTAACTTGGACGAGGTAAAAGGTACTGTTACCTCTTGGCGTGGCAGAAGCCCCCACCCCAGTGAAATCTTTGCTGTGACCGTTCACGGTCTTCGTGGTTGGTGTTATGATGGTTAATTAGTAAATTGGGTGGCTGCGGGTCTGCAGCAACGTGCAGTCCCTGGTTCAGGCTGGGAGCTGGCAGCCAGCAAACCCCGCAGCGGGAGAGCCCCCCGCCCGCCTCGCACTCGCTGCGGTGCTGTGGCCCCAGGGCCTGGCCAAGGAGGGGTCGAGCCGAGGAAGAGGGGAACAAGGCAGAAATGATGATGCTGTCCTAAAAACTGCTTCAGAGAGCGGGACCCTCCAGCTGCTGATGGTGACATTAAGGGCTTTGGCCACAGAGGGAGGGAGGAGAGCGAGTCTGGAGGAGGGAGCTCACCAGGGCTGAATGGATATTTCCTTCCATGGAGTAGTGGGATGAAACAGAGAAAAGAAGGATCTTTGTGGAAACGAGCACAGGCTTCATCCCCGAGGGTCTGCAATGTCCTGGTGAGATTTCTTTTCACCTCGTGCCAGCTCGAGTTGTCCACGTGTAGCAACAAAGAACGTGGCGGGGCAATCCTTACATGGGGCTGGACGAGAAGGGGTTGGAGTGAGTGTCTTCTGTTCTCCTTAGAGATCCTCCCTGATCCCGGGGCTGGCACCTGGCAAGCTCATTTTAGACAAAAATAGGAATTCTTTGTATTCGTCTGGAACAAACTGCACACGGGCATGGGCCGTTTGCAGACCTCCGCTGCAGGCTCTCGCAGCTGCACTGCTGGCTCCCTGGAGGAGCTGCGGGTGCTCCCATGCCTCGTCCCTCCCCGCTGTCACCCCCAGGCTTCCCATAGGGATCTGGCTTGCTCTGTGCTGGCCCGTCCTTGTCCCAGCTGTGTCAGCAGGAGCCCACGGCACAGGTCGCGGTCCCCTCGCACACTGGGGAGTGGTGCTGAGCAGCTCGGGCATTTGCCAGTGCAGGGGCAGCCCCCTGGACAGCCGTCAGCACTCAGAGGTAGGATAGGTCACCGGCAGGGCTGCTCCGCTGGCACACAGCCCTTTCAGGAGTTTCCTCTGTAAATATTTGTACATTCGGATATCCAAGTTTTACGAGATCATTTACAGGAGGTTCCTTTCTGGCAGAGGTTTCCAAACACGCAGCCACAGACCAGCAGCCGGTGAAGTGCGAGCGTGCTGGGGCGCAGCGGGTGCCATGCACAGGAGTGCTGCCCACACGCACTGCCTGTGCGTGGGGACCGGCCGTGGGGACCGGGCAATGCTCACTCCAAGGTGATGGGCTTGCTTTGCTGGAGGGAAGAAGACTGGGTGGTGTGGCAGCATCCATGCCATGAGATGGTGGTCTCGAGGCTGGGGGCAGCATCTTGGATGTTTGTGTCCGAGGAAATGCCACATGCCAATGGCTCTGCAAACCTGTGCTGAGCTCCGCAGAGCACCCGGGCGCCTCTGTATCCCCCCTCTCACTCCAGCAAAATCTTAGCTCTGGTAAATGCTGCAGGGATGCTGCTTGAGTTCATAAAACCTCCAGCTTGGGGGTCCTGCGCGCCCGGTCCTGTCTTCTGCAGACCTTTTGGGTCAGCGTCCTTGTCTGCCCTTTGTAGGGGTTTGAGCAGCGTTGGTGCCTGGTTTGTTCCAGGCTGGAGGCTGCTGCCCCTCGCTGTGTTTACCCAGCCATGGTGAGCTCGTCCTCGCCCATCCCCCAGCACTGCTGGGTGCTGTGCGAGTGGTGGGCAAACAGTGTTTGTAATTAAAACTTGGCTATAAACTGGGGAGAAAGCCACATGTACGCTTGTGGTCTAAAGAAAACACAAGTGCTTTTCTTAGCGCTTCGTAAGGCAGAAGTGGCTCCTCCCAGCCCTTCTTTCCAATCAGATAGGAACCTGGCAGGTCCCAGTTATATTCCAGTAAACATTCAGGATATGGTGTACCCAGAGGTCTCTGCCGAGAACCGAGAGCTCCGGCACACGGCACTGGGGAAGAGCCTGGCCCCACTGCCCGCAGGGCAGAGCTTGGCTCCGGTTGTGCTGGTTGCTGGCAGAGCAAGAGCTCTGGATGCCTTTGGTGACATGGACAACTACAGAATAGGACAAACATGCACCTTTCCTTGCTGTAAGGGATAATATTATTGGGTTTTTTATACCAAGGTTTGCCCTATGTCAGATAACCTGCAGCACTTCATAGCAGCGTTTACAAAACAGGCCCTTTTTGCCGAGCAAGTCCTGCCAGCTTCCTAGGGTGAACGCTGATGCCAGTTGTGGAGAATGAAGGTGCTCCTAGAAAGGCAATGGGGCATGCGAGTCGTGGGACACGTGTTGGCTTCTGCATGGCTGGTTCGTGCCAGCAGCAGGTACCCGATGTCCCGTGGGCTGGAGCTGCCAGCATGACTGACTGCAGGGAACGGGGTTGGGCAAGAGGAGACTGGCCATGGATGGGCCGTTAAATCTTTGTGACACACAGATGCATGTGAAATGTAATTGTTTCAGTGTAATTCAAGCCATGCTTGTTTTCAGGGCAAAAAAGGGAATGGTAACAGGAATGAATTTCTAAAGCTGTAAGTCACAAAATAACTCTCCTTCAATGGTTGGGGTTGGGAGGGACCTTAAAGATCATCTAGTTCTAACCCCCTGCCATGGGCAGGGACACCTTCCACTGGACCAGGTTGCTCAGAGCCCCGTCTGACCTGGCCTTGACCACTGCCACTTGACTCTTGTCTCTGTTGGGCTTTGGCATCCTGCAGGAATTTAATCTGCTGCATGAGGGGAAGGTCCCCAAAGGCAAGAGGAAGCTGTGTGCAGAGCGTGCTGATAAAAGCTGTTCTGCAGGCAGAGGAGCCTGGGCCTGACCTCCCGCCCCGCTGACGCCGTCCTGAAGATGTGTTGTCCGCCAGGCGGAGGGCCCTGGCCCGGCCCCCCCGCCCCGCTGACGCCGTCCTGAAGATGTGCAGCTGCGTTTGCATTGCACAGCCCCGCTGTTGGGCTGAATTTTTCCGGTGGGTGGGTGTACCCTGCCACCCGAGCGCGAACGGGGAGGAGCCACAGAGCTGCGCGTGGTGGCTGGGCGTGTGCAGGCTGCCGGGCTGCTCCGGAGCCTTTGTCCCCAGCTGCCAGCTCGCTGCGCAAGGCAGCGGTGCCGCAGGCAGCCCCCCGGTCCTGCGTGGGCTGCC
>NW_010397433.1:2593-3415 GCF_000710305.1 Buceros rhinoceros silvestris | reverse complement strand
GATCGTGGACCGTTACTGTGTCCCTGTGGCCTGCAGGCCAGCGGCGGCTGTGGGAGGCAGTGAAGCGAAGGAAAGCCATGTGCAAGCGGAAATCCTGGATGAGCAAGGTAGAGGTGGGAGAGTGGCAGGTGTGTCAGGGAAACTGAGGCAGGCAGGAGGAGTTGGACCTCTCCCTGCGCTCTTCCCCAGTGGCCATGGGTTCCTGGGTGGCTTTCTGGCACAGGATGGCCCTGCCATTCTGGCACTTGGGAAATTCGTTCCCCTCACATTATTTGCCTCTTTGCCAGGAAACTTGTTTGCAGCCAGTGAGCCACAGAGCCTGTGCATCTTGCCTCGGCCAGCTCTGGGGGCAGCAGTGCCGACCGGCCCCCTGTCCGCCCCCCTGCCTCGCAACGAGGGGGCACAGCCTTGTGCCTGCCGGCTGGGGGCTTACCGGGGCCCAGCACCTGGGGATGCTCATGTATGCCCCGATGCCATTCCATCCAAAGCTGGTGCTGCTGCCACCCTGGCACTCTCCAGCACCTTGCACCCCCAGAAGATCAGAGCGCATGCCAGCGGGCACTGGGTCGAGGCTTCTCCCTGGTGTGACTAATCTGGGCTGGGACGGGGACAGGGATGGGCTTTTAATAGAAGGCTACTCAGCATTGCACCGGGCACAGAAATGCCACCGCCCACCCCGGCTACATGCCGGACTCAGCCCCCATGCGCCCCTCATGGTTCCTGGCTGCCAAGGCTGGGATGGACCCCATCCCGTGGAGCACATCATTGGACCCAGCTGGGGGAGAGGGAGGGAGGGAGTGCCCATCCACATCCCTTCTGTGC
>NW_010397433.1:1988-2263 GCF_000710305.1 Buceros rhinoceros silvestris | reverse complement strand
GGGGAACCACTGCAGGGCCGCCGTGAGAGGCACAACCCATTGTACAGGCAGCTGGAGGAGCACAGCCCGTTCCTGCAGCCAGCCTGCCCTGGGCAGTCACCGGGTGGGGGTTGGCATGAGGTTCCAGAGCGTACAGCCCAGGCAGGGTTCATCCCAGCACAGACCCAAGGGCTTAGGGTGTCCTTGTCCCTGGGTCTCACCTGCCTCCATGTCTCGCAGGTGTTCAGCGGGAAGCGTCCCGAGTCTGAGCTGCCGCCCCCGCCCCAGAGCACCCT
>NW_010397433.1:380-1764 GCF_000710305.1 Buceros rhinoceros silvestris | reverse complement strand
GAGGGCGTGTTCTGGGTGGTGCGTCTTGGCGAGTGGTGCGCTCCTTCCGGCAAGACGGTGAGGGACTGCTTAGGGCAGGGGTGGGGAGCCGGGCGCTTGGACCAGCTGGGAGGGAAGATGCTCTGGGGCTCACCCCCACTCTGGCCATAGCTGAACGTGGCAGTGAAGTGCCTCAAGACAGATGTGCTGAGCCAGCCGGAGGCCCTGGACGACTTCATCCGGGAGGTGAACGCCATGCACTCCCTGGACCACAGGAACCTCATCCGCCTCTATGGTGTCGTGCTTTCCCACCCCATGAAGATGGTGAGTGTGGGGGAACGGGGCTGACTCCAATTCCTGCTTGGTGGGATGAGCAAAACCAGGCTGGGTCTGTACCCCAGATCCTCCGCTGGCATCCCCACTGGGGCACAAGAAGGCTGAAAACCAGCCCGACCAGGGTGCCCCTGGCCTGACTGACTTGCTGTCCCCTCCCCATGGCCCAGGTGACAGAGCTGGCCCCGCTGGGCTCCCTCCTGGACCGCCTGCGGAAGAACCAGGGCCATTTCCTCATCTCCACCCTCTGCCAGTATGCCATCCAGGTGGCCAAGGGCATGGCCTACCTGGAGTCCAAGCGCTTCATCCACCGTGACCTGGCCGCCCGCAACATCCTGCTGGCCTCCAACGAGCTGGTCAAGATCGGGGACTTTGGGCTGATGCGGGCCCTGCCCAAAAATGATGATCACTATGTCATGCAGGAGCATCGCAAGGTCCCCTTTGCCTGGTGAGCCCTGGGGAGGAGGGAACCTGGGACTGTAGCACCCATGACCTCCTGATACTCATGTCCTTCCCCACACAGGTGTGCTCCCGAGAGCCTGAAGACAAGAACCTTCTCTCATGCCAGCGACACCTGGATGTTTGGGGTGACCCTCTGGGAGATGTTCACCTACGGGCAGGAGCCTTGGATCGGCCTCAATGGCAGCCAAGTGGGTGCAGAGCAGGGACCTGTCCCCCAGCCTCATCCCAACAGTGCTTGCTGGGGACAACCTGGGATCCCCTGACGGCACCTCTTGCCCCGCAGATCCTGCACAAGATAGACAAGGAGGGCGAGCGGCTGCCACGGCCTGAGGACTGTCCGCAGGATGTCTACAATGTCATGCTGCAGTGCTGGGCGCACAAGCCCGAGGACCGACCCACCTTCGTGGCCCTGCGGGACTTCTTGGTGGAGGTGGGTGAGCAGGGAGGGTGACAGGGGCCCTGGCACCCCTTTCCACCAGTTCTTCTCAAGCATGGGCAGAATAAAAGGTCTCACTGCAGGAGGTGGATACTGGGTGGGGGCTCAGGCCAGGCAGCCCTGCAGGCTGCAAAGTGGTGAGTGGTGACACGGTCATACTAGGACCCCAGATGC
>NW_010397433.1:0-318 GCF_000710305.1 Buceros rhinoceros silvestris | reverse complement strand
CAGATGCCACCTGCCCTCACCCACCCCAGCCACATCACAGCTGAGGAGGGGCTGGAAGTGGTGATGCTGTCTCTTGCCCTTTCCTGGGGCTCCCCTGCCCTGTATGGGGCTGGGGCTGGTCCTGGCCTCAAAACGGGGCAGGGATGGATGCGGAGGGCTGCCTCTCCTGTCCTCACCCTGCTGTCCCCCCAGGCCCAGCCCACTGACATGAGGGCACTGCAGGACTTTGAGGAGCCTGACAAGCTGCACATCCAGATGAACGACATCATCACCGTCATCGAGGGCAGGTATAGCACAGAGTGGGAGAGCAGGTGCTGC
>NW_010397432.1:1387-1632 GCF_000710305.1 Buceros rhinoceros silvestris | reverse complement strand
CATTGCCTCAGTTTTAAATATTTATTTTAAAAAATAAAAAAAAAAAAGAAGGGGGGAAAAAAGCTTCAGTGAGAACAAACAGTAACTCTAGCCTTGCAAGAACACACAATGGCAAGAGGATGAGAGCAGGAGAAACCCGGAGGTGTGTGTGCAGGGGTGGGCAGAGAGCAGGATATGGGGGATGGTGGTTCTGGCTGGGGGGTGCCGGGGCGAGCCGGCCTCAGCTGCTGGGGTGAGATATTGCT
>NW_010397432.1:0-1240 GCF_000710305.1 Buceros rhinoceros silvestris | reverse complement strand
GAGGGTGAGGTCTGTGGGATAGAGCTTGCTGACCTTCGCCGATGGTTGCTGGACACCAACCAGCAGGCAGCAGTGAAAAAAGAATACACAAAGAGAGACTCTCATATAAATTTTTTTTTTTCCTCAAAAAAATAAAATCCATAGTCCATATGAGACATGAAAACTCCAAACAGGCACTGAAGCATTTCTGATACAGTACAGCTCCGATTACATCAATATTATTCCTTATATAGAATTAAAGATTACCATAATTATCCTCTTTAAAAAAAAAAAAACCCAAACAAAACACAACCAAAAAAACCCTCCAAATTTACATATAGAGACTAAATTTCTACAGAACTTAACAAAACAAAACCCCTCCAGGCCCGGCTGGGTTCTGGAACAAGGTACCATCATGTCAGTCTTGACAGAGGGGCCAGACGAGGGGCTGCAGAGCTGGGTTTAAATACGAGCTTAGCCCAGGGAGTCACTGCAGGCGCGAGCTGGCACGGACGCGGGGCCAGCGCGACGACAGCAAATCTACTGACATGAGAACCGACTCGAAACGCGCTCTCTCTGAGGCTCAGTGCTTCCAGATGAGCTGTGTCCCTCACTCCCCTCCCAAAGCAGTGAAGTGCGGATTAACATAAAAAAACCCAAAGCAGACTTGATGTAAATTATCCCGTCAGTGATTTTGGACACGGCTTGAGCTGCTGCGCACGACCGATGGCAATTAAAGGATCCCTTTAAAGGCGGCTGTTTTGCGGATTAACATAAAAAAACCCAAAGCAGACTTGATGTAAATTATCCCGTCAGTGATTTTGGACACGGCTTGAGCTGCTGCGCACGACCGATGGCAATTAAAGGATCCCTTTAAAGGCGACTGTTTCTCTGATTTAGCTGTAGATCGTAACCTCTTCTCTTCCTAGAGATGGTCCTATGGGCTTTTTTTTTTTTTCTGGGTCTACGGCAAGACTCTGTAGCACCTTCACAACCTTAAATAGTTTAAAATCATATATATAAAATAACACACCTTTTTAAGAGCACCAGAGATTTCACAGTGAGAGGTAGAAACAAATCAGACGAGCCCATCCTCTCTCTCTCTCCTTTAGCACCAATCTCTTCCCCTCTCCTCCTTCCACTCCCCCCTCTTGGTTTCGGGACTCTCCCCTACCCCAACACCACGCACGAGAAGGGACGTTGATTCAACTCACCCATGGAAGGAGGAACTTAGTTTTGTTTTTTTTTTTCCTTTTTTTTT
>NW_010397431.1:0-6106 GCF_000710305.1 Buceros rhinoceros silvestris | reverse complement strand
CGCCGTGCCGCGGCTCCCTTCCCGCCCCCCGGCTCTTGCCGGAACACCGTCCCGCCGAAAGCTGCCAGCCAGGCAGTGGCAGTGCCGTGCGGGGCGGGGAATGGCTCAATCGGCTGGCTTCTGTGCCCGTCAAAGCAACCCAGGCTGTTTTCGGTTAGCCCAGGACACAGTTAAGAGGTTCCCAAGAGCACTGGTATCCACTGATGCCCTCTGTAAACCAAGTTTAATTCCTCCTTGCTAACGCTGGATAGCATTTACCATGGGTGCTGAGGTAAAAAGGGGTTTACCGTGCGCACCAGCTCTGAACTGAGCTTCCCATACATGCTCTCCCCAGCACTGGTTCTTCAGGTCAGATCAGATGATGACGGACTGTTGTTATATCCAAGCATGATACTGTCATCACCTTTGAACTCCAACTGCCCATGAATATATAAAAGATCTGGCACTTGTTCAAGACTGCAAAATACAGGACTGTCTTTTTCCAGTTACGCTGTCATACATTAAGTGAGGCTGCCACTTAAAATCATCTTAAGAGATAAGAAATGAGGATTATTGCGACTGCGCTTTAAAATTATGGAAATCAGCCAACACAATATTGATGTAAATCCAGTGACTGAAGAAGGCGTTTTTGCAAGACATACTTTAAGAGGTTTTATCTTCTTCATACAGCTGGAAGAATTTGAGTTATTCTCAAAATAGATTTTAAGTCTGTTTCTCCTGGTGTCTCATACTTTGGCTGGGAAGTCTGCCTGCTCTGGGTCCAGTTCAGCCGGGGTGTGAATAATGCAAGCCCTGGCGTCAATCCCTGTCATGCAGGACTGGCTCTGTTTGCTGGAATGGAAGCAGGCCAAAGGCTACAGACGTTTTCCTGCCTTTGAAAGGCAGCAGCAGAGCTGGCTGAAATAGCACTCACACTCTTACTTCAGCTGTGAGCAGCCCCCTTCAGTGGGTTCTGTGTCTGAACCAGGGTCTGTAAACTTCATCTCTTCCTGCTCTTGTGCCTGCATCTAAGTCCATCGACTGAAAGCTCAACTACAAGCATTTTCTTGCTAAAAAGAGATGCTTTCAGATGGTCTGTTCATGTAGGAATGCTTGGGCCTCCCTCAGACAGCCCGACATGGAACATAGGACAGAGGTGGGAGGTCAAGGATCAACGCTGGAAAACATGCAGGGAGGATTTTTGCATTAAACGCTCTTAGAAATGGCCACAATGAGTTCAGAGGGAAGGGATACCCAGAGCTGGGTTTGTTTCATATTTCGGTTGCAGACTGTGAAAGCATTACCCTTCACTACTCACAGCCTAATTCAATGCCTAGGGAAGTCAATTTAAAAATTCCTGCCCATTTCACTTCACTTTGGCTGTTGTGTGTCTGTGCATGCATACACTGAACATAAGTGCCTGGTTAGAGCTGAGCTATCTGGTTGCTGTCTCTTTCCATCAGTTGTTCCACTTTCTGTTTGTGTGGTATGACATCATCCAACATACCAGTACCTCATCTCTTCTCCATGAGTATCACTGGACATCAAAATACTATTAAGGAGCCTCAGAACTTCATGCCACCTGCAGGAATACTTGGGAACCTCTGATTAAGATACTACACTGGAAATATTATAACAATTCTTCTCCACAAAAATATTATTCTAACAACTTCTTAATGTTGTTTGTAAAACGGCGTGTCTGTTTTCCTGCCAGGTTATTAGGTAATGGGAACAAAGCAAGTGAGTAAATCATGCTGGAAGTAGAACTGCCTTGCAGCTGTATACACTGGTCAATATATCAGATGGTTCTTTATTATGAATTCAGGGCCTCAAAACCTCTGTTGTAAATGTTCTGCTTCCTTAATGATGGGCACTTTCAGCTTTTCCTGTTGAAAGAAACAGATAAGCGTGTTTCCACACCATGCATGATCATCGATGAGATCTCAGGAATGAGATCATCAGGGAAACGGGAGTCTTCAAGCAGCTGGTACCCGTTGTGAGTGCTTGGGCTGGGCCCTGAGCATGGGTGGCAGGAAGCATGGTAGGCAAACTTGAACCTTTTTTTTTCCCCCTTTATCATTTTACACACCTGTGCTTTGTTCCTTCCCTGAGGATCACTGGGCCAGTGGTAGTCATTTCCCTTGGCCGCTTCTCACTAGGAACCACATCTGTGCATTTTCTGTGTGGTTAGCCAACACAGCCAGCACTAGCAAAGATAAAGTGCGTTTTAAATAAATTTTGCTATACAGAACTGCCCATCAGAGACGTCTATAGCAGAGACCTGTAAATAAATGCATCATTATATTCTTAAATACATTTAGCCACAAATATGAAATGTCAACCTTCATGTCCTCTAAACACCACTACAGCCATTTCCAGGAGCATTACTTAGATGACATGAGGGGTAACATTTTCTCAAAGCAGTGTACATGCTATTGTATGATCTGTAAATGCTGATCTGAACAGAAGCAGCAAAGAGGTATTTCTAGGAGATACACTGATAATTTTTTTCTTCAGCTTTTCACTTAATGGCTTTAGTCACTGTTGCAGAAATGGCCATTGCTGAGTTCTCCTTAAGAGCTTTGGTTAGCTGCAGGGTGGGAAGGGAAGCTCTTGCTTCCCCAGTAATACTGACCTTCCTCACTCAGCCACATTAACTTCACTGGGATGAAAATAGGCCATTCCTTTTGCATGCCACAGCAAAGAGGCATGTTAATAAAGGTCCTTCTCTACTTCCTGGCTGTGGTATCATACCTTTCCTTGAGGTATGAAAAGCCACCTTTTGTCTCTGGCAGTTCTTCTGCAGTGTCCCTGCACTGCTCTTGGGCATTTTCTGCAGCCGGAAGAACAAACTTTCCTCTGGTGCCAGGGGTGAGTGAGACTTAGAGTAAGCCAGCTAGTTACAATCCCTTGGAGCTGGGAAGGTGTGAGCAGGCAGGGGCCATCCCAGGAGATGGCTCACCCCCACCACACACTTGTCCTTGCAAATTTATCATGAGAATTTTCCAGTCAAATCACATATATATACTCAGAGGTCCTTTATTGTGGTGGTTTAATCTACATTACTAACCTAGCAGGAGGAACAAGAAGCATGGTAATGCCTTCTGCAGTGAATGCTGAACTGGGAGCACTGTGAGCAGAAGAGCTGTGCAAAGAGGTTGAGGGATATTAGAGACACAGGATGATAATAAAATGAGATTTCGTTTAGGAGAGTTGGGCTGAAACAACTGACAAAAAATAATACAAGTTTGTGGGAGTGAGAGAAAGTTAGAAATTTGTATTGCTTAAAGAGAACTTGCCAGAGAGTGAGTTAAACAGGAGTCGATCGTGCAATGAGCCCAAAAAATCATCTGTGCAATTGTTTTGGTTTTGGGTTTTTTTGTCCACTTCAGGTGGAGCAGGGAGGCACCTGACCGTGGAAAATGTAATGCGTCTTGACACCTGGGGTATTGCGAAAAGGGGGAAATAAATCTGGTCTTATAAGGCCGACAGTGAATATGCGAAACAAGCAAATCAGGGGCACGAATAATGAAGGTTTATTTACAATGCAACATACACAAGTTCTTTTGGATTGCCATTGATAACTTAAGGAACTAGAGGGTAGCTATGGCTTAGTTACCAGAGAAACAAGAAGCTACAACCCACCCGCTGTAGCCCAGCTGCTTGGTAAAACAAGCCTGCCAAATGCACGAATCTTTCAATAGCAACAAGTACAATCAAATAAAATAAATACACCCTGGGAGAAATAATGCCACTCATGCATAGCTGAGGTAAAGAATCTCACCCACACAGGATCCCTGTGGGGGAGGGTGGAGAAGGATCGAATCCATCAATCTGTCCTTCGGTATGGTTCTGAGTCTTCTCCTGTTCCATTTTAGGGCCGATATTGGGGCAATATTTACACCAGGCATCCAGAAAACACCTAAACTCACATACTGATTTAGTGACAGTTGTAGTTCAAATTGCCAAAGCGCCCAGAGCCGAATTTTATCAACAAAGAGCTTGCAGGCATCCAGCTGTACTGTGTACATGTCTTACATGGCTTGGACTTTGTGCTGTGACTTTGCTCTCTCTATAAGTTTACAATATCTGTCATGATCTAAAAGACACTACTGTGGAAAGGAATGATCACTAAAAGGCTGACTACCAAGCATATGCTACGTATGGAAAAAGTCAACCTATAACTTCCTGTAGATCTGTAGAAAACTGTGAAAGCTCACTTGGCTGAAGGAATTCCTTGAAGGATTTCAAGCGGCGCTGCTGCCCAACATTACATTTCTACATGGAGTCCAGAGGTTTTCAGAACATAGCCTCTGCCTGTTGGCGAAAGCACGATGCGCTCGCCTGTTTGTAGTTCCATGGCACAGTGCTTTTTGCCATTGGATTTAATCAAATGGGATGGTTGCTGCAGCCTGTGGAGGACCTCCTGCCGGAGCAGGTGGCTGCACCCAAAGGTGGCTGTGACCCTGTGGGAAGCCTGTGCTAGAACAGTCTGCAGCTCGTAAAAGGAACCCACGCTGGAGCAGTTAGTGAGGAGCTGCAGCCCTTTGGGAAAGGCTCACTTTGATGAAGTTCATGAGGGACTGTCTCCACTGGGACGTACTCCACACTGGAGCAGGTGAAGAGTGTGAGGAGCCCTCCCCTGAGGAGGAGAAAGCAGGAAAGACAATGTGTGCTGAACCACAACCCCATTCTCCATCCCCCTGAGCCACTGCACAGGAGGAGGTAGAGAATGAGGGAGGAGAGCTGAGCCCTGGAAGAAGGGAAGGGTGGAGGGAAGGTGCTTTTAAGATGTGGTTGTATTTCCCCTTGTCCTGCTCTGATTTGATTGGTAAATTGGTGGTGGTTTCGTTACTTAAACTAAATTGATAGTTTTTTCCCCAAGTCAAGTCTGGTTTTACCGTGGCCATAATTGGTGAGTGAGCCCTCCCTACCTTTGGTTCAACCCTCAAGCCTTCTGTTGTATTTTCTCCTCCCCATTCCGCCTTGAGGGGTGTAGGAGTGAGTGAGTGGCTGCATAGTGCTTTGTGCTGGCTGGCTGGGCCTAAACCATGACAGTTGCCATACCGGAGACGCCCTGGGTGAGCTCTGGAGGGGGGAAGAACCACCCCCTACCCCTGCCAGCTGCTAGGGTCCTGCCAAGACTGTTGTGTGTGCAGAGGCATCCACATGGGCTCTGCAGCATGATTCCCAGTAGTCCCTACCTCATTCTTCAGCTGTTTATAAAGAAGCCCATAGTGGAGCTGACTTATCCACGGGGAACAGGTAGGTTTTCATCTCAGATCTTCAAGGGAAACTCTCCAGAAGGCTGTGACAGTAAGTCAGCCTCCCTCCACATGCCCCAGAAAACCATCTTGGCATTCTCTCATTATCTCTCATGTTCATTAATAAGCCAGTGCAGAAGACAAGGCAAGGCTGGCATGCACCACACCATTCCTGGAAAGATCTGTGCACTCTTACTTCAGAGGAAATTTTGTGAAGAGCAGTTATGACTCATAGTCTGTATTCTCATAGCAATGGGGGGCAGCAGCTGCATCTACTTAGAAATTCATAAGAAATTCTAAGCCAAGGTGTTAAGAATGAACACGCTGTTAAGGTCTTTTCTGGAACATATGTGTCCCTCTTATTAAATTAAAAAAAAAAAAAGAGTGGTGAGAAGATTTGTTCTTCAAACTAGAGAAAAGAGCAAGGGTGAACCTCAGACTGAAGCGAAACTCCACCACCTCCTGGCCCCAGGGACCTCAGTGGCCCAATGACAGCCTTTTCACTTCTTGCCAGTGTGGCGGCTCAGAAAGGACCATGTTGCACTCTAAACTCGTTCTCAGGGGGCATTCTAAAGTGTGGCTAGATCCAGCCCTAGTCCCAGACTTGGCCAACAGTTTCTGTCTAAGGGATTAGGTGTGTGCAGTCACCCCTTTCTATTACTGAGGTGGAGACGCTGCTCTCCTGGTTCCATGGCCTGTCGTGATGGGCTGGACCAGTGCAGCCAGCCCGTCTGCCCAGGGGACTGCAGAGCCCCTCCTGTCCTCTTGGCCACAGAGAAAGACCGTGTAGTGAGGCTCACGGTCACTCTGGCTGGGCACAGGAACCAGCAGCTTTTATTTGGCACGCTCCCCTTCGCAAAGGC
>NW_010397430.1:3689-4224 GCF_000710305.1 Buceros rhinoceros silvestris | reverse complement strand
AACCCAGGACAGGCAAAAATGTCCAAATATAGACAAAATGCCAAAACGTGGGCAAATACGGGCAAAATGCCCGAATATGGGAAAAATGAACAAATATGGGAAAAATGAACAAATGTGGCCCAAATGCCCAAATATGGGCAAAAAGACTAAACATGACCAAAATGCCCCAAAATGGCAGTAAAGAGCAAGAACAGCAAAAATGCCAAAATGTGGTGAAAATGACAAAATATGGGCAAAATGAACAAATATGTCAAAAACCACTAAATATGGCTACAATGTCCAACTATGGCCCAAAGGGGCTGGCCCTGAATCTTGGCGCTGCTTTTCATCTCTCCTCTGCAGCCTCTCAAACACACCCAGAAACTTGGGACTAACACTTTTCCTCTAGTCACTAACATCCAACACAGCCTTTATGAGGGGTACCAGTCATTCCCTTTGGCTGAATTCAGGACTCCAAAGTGACTATATTTTCAGCGATTGCTCCCACAGCAAAGGGGCCAGCCCCGAATCTTGGTGCTGCTTTTCATCTTCCCTT
>NW_010397430.1:2079-3457 GCF_000710305.1 Buceros rhinoceros silvestris | reverse complement strand
CCAATGAAAAAATTTCCAGCCAGTGCTCCCACCCCAAAGGGGCCAGCCCCGAATCTTGGCACTGCTTTTCATCTTCCCTTTGCAGCTTCCCAAACAGCAGTAGTAACTTGGGCTAAGTTACTTTGGAAATTTGGGGCTAACACTTCTCCTTTTAGCTGGAGAGCAAGAAAATTTTTTAGCTTAAGATTCTATGGAGCACGAAATGATAGGCCAGCTGAAGGTACAGTGCACTGTAGAGGGCCGTGCCATTTTGAACATACGCTACAATTATTGCTGCCTCTTTCATTATACACATACAAACATCAGGAGGGGGATTGTTTAGAAACTCCCCTACACTGCAGGGAAGTGACAGTGCGACCCTGTCGATTTGTAGCTCCTGCACGGTGTCATCTCCACAGAAATGTTCTGCCGGGACGTGGGTGCTGGTGCCACCACAGCAGCAGCAGCAGAGGTGAAGTGCCATGGACTCAACTCTCTGCAGTAAGCAGCTGATCAGGCGGCATCACTCTGTCATTTATGGGAAAGTTTTTATCAACAGAAGTTGACTGCTGCACAGTGTAATCTCCACAGAAATGTTCTGCAGGGACATAGGTGCTGGTGCCACTGCAGCAGCAGATGTGAAGTCTGTGGGCTCAACTCCCAGCTCTGGAGTAAGAAGCTGATTAGGCAGCATCACTACGTCATTTATGGAAAAGTTTTTATCAACAGACATTTAAGAGTTACATACAGCATTTTGGACATGAGGCCTGAGGTTAACAGGTGCTACCACAGTTCAGCAGGTCAGAAAGGCAGCAGATTTAGGCAACAAACAATGGACTTTAGGATCAGCTGTTTTGAAAAAGCTGACCTTGTTATTTATAACCTTTATCATGTCATTAAGTGTTCAGGCCATATGCGCAGTCCATGAAAAGACTGGGAAATGCGGCAAGCCATGAGGGAGGCTGGAAATACTAAACACCAGCCCTTACACAGCCAAAGCCACGAGGCTGGGCAGGGGCTGGTGGAGAACGCGGTGCTGCCTGGCCCAGGGACCGCCACGGGGATGGCAGGATCCTGCACAGCACCACCCCACAGTCGTGTCAATGGGGGATGACTTTCCCACCCACCACCCCATTGAACCCATCCCTCTCAGCCATCCAGTCCTGAAATCGCTCTTTCCTAACTGGTTGATGTGTGGGGACTTGGAGGCGGCAGCTTTTGCAGCTTTTCTGATGTCAGCGAGGTTTGATCTCTAGTTGTGAGGCTCAGCTCAGCCACAGACAGTGAGGAGCGGACAGCGGGAAGTCAGAGCTAAACCAGCCCCTGACAGGTTTATCCTCTTCCAAGTCTCCAGTCTCAGGCAGTTCTGTGGCAGATACAAGCTGGCTGCTGTCCCTTT
>NW_010397430.1:0-1940 GCF_000710305.1 Buceros rhinoceros silvestris | reverse complement strand
CTCAGCTCAGCCATGGACAGTGAGGAGCGGAGAGCAGGAGGTCAGAGGTAAACAGCCCCTGACGGGTTTATCCTCTTTCAAGTCTCCAGTCTTCAGGCAGTTCCATGGCAGATCCAAGGCAGCTGCTGTCCCTTTGCAGCTGTGCAGCTGCAGGTCTGAAACTCAGTGTAATTCCCCCAGCTGAACCATGGTGCTGTCCTGCAGGCTGTAGGTGAGGGCACGTGCTCCTGAGTTCCCTCTGTCTCTGGGCAGGGGGAAAAACAGCTCTCGTCCAGGCTGAGCCTCAGCGGCTCGTCTGTGCAGGGACCTCAGCGTTAGCGCTCGCAGCCTGGGTGCCTGAGCACCCTCCCCTGCTCTGAGAGTGCTTCAGTCGGTCACTTCTTCAGAGACCCCAGACAGCTAAACACAGCGTTTGTGAAGACTGTTTAGAAACAGCTGCTGGTCACTTCCTGCGGCATGAGAAAAGGAACAAACCAAGGAATGCTCTCAAAATTCTCGATACTTGACAAAATTCATTCATCCATTGGCTTCATCTTTCCAGTTCAGCCATTCGCTTCTACTGAATCTCACTTCTCGAGTGTGGGTTTTTCTTGCAGCCTGGCAGGGCTGTTAATTAAGCGTTAATCACTCTTGTTCTGCTGGGCAGTTTGCTAAGCTCTCGTCCAGGCTGAGCCTCAGCGGCTCGTCTGTGCAGGGACCTCAGCGTTAGCGCTCGCAGCCTGGGTGCCTGAGCACCCTCCCCTGCTCTGAGAGTGCTTCAGTCGGTCACTTCTTCAGAGACCCCAGACAGCTAAACACAGCGTTTGTGAAGACTGTTTAGAAACAGCTGCTGGTCACTTCCTGCGGCATGAGAAAAGGAACAAACCAAGGAATGCTCTCAAAATTCTCGATACTTGACAAAATTCATTCATCCATTGGCTTCATCTTTCCAGTTCAGCCATTCGCTTCTACTGAATCTCACTTCTCGAGTGTGGGTTTTTCTTGCAGCCTGGCAGGGCTGTTAATTAAGCGTTAATCACTCTTGTTCTGCTGGGCAGTTTGCTAGAGTTACCCCAACGGTGCTCGGTCCATCTCACCAAACCGGGATGGATGCCTTGTTATGAGCGGAGGACAGTCCGAGCTGCAATAGGCACTGGCAGACGCTGCCTGGGTCCGAATTTGAGCCAAGGTTCAGGTGAAAAGTCAGTCCAGAGAGTAACGAATATCACAAGTGTTGTACTGTGAGCATTGCATTAAAATACATTTAAAAAAGCAAACACGTGTGTCAGTGCACACAGAAAGATTTCCTGGGTGGCTGCACTGTTCTTGCCTGCTGGCATTTTCTCAGAGTTTGTTCTTCTTTCAGCCTGGTACCTGGCCCAGAGACGTGTGCAGCGCGTTGCTGCAGTCCCCTCTGGACCAACAGGGCATGCCGGTAAGATCCCTCCCAGGGCATTTCCCAATGTCCCAGCGATACCCAAAGGGGCACGTCATAACTTGCGTCTCCTGGGCTTTCAGCAGCTGAACCTGCCGGAGCTGCTCCCGGCTGTGCAGTCCGGTTTCTCGAGTGACGCTGTCTCTAGGAGGAAGTCGCCTGTTACAGGTCGAGGGTCCGAGGTACCCACCCCTCGAATTACCGTAACGATTCCATCTGCCTTATCAGGGGCAGAAGGGTTTCAAAAAGGGGAAGGAAGAAATGCACACCTCGGTTTGCGCTGTCTGTGGGAGGAAGTCGCCTGTTACAGGTCGAGGGTCCGAGGTACCCACCCCTCGAATTACCGTAACGATTCCATCTGCCTTATCAGGGGCAGAAGGGTTTCAAAAAGGGGAAGGAAGAAATGCACACCTCGGTTTGTGTTCGGAAACTGAAACAAACTTTTAATAAACAATAAATTCATACATACGACTATATTCTATGTATATGCATGCGTATAGTTACAACCTAAAGGAAAAAAAACGGA
>NW_010397429.1:3131-3518 GCF_000710305.1 Buceros rhinoceros silvestris | reverse complement strand
CGTACCTCCTCGCTCTGACCCTGGTGTCTTCTGTTTTCCAGATGATTTGGGACCAGCGGCACCAACTCCACAGAGGGATCAAGCGGGAGCGAGTCTGGTGGAATCACCTGACCAGCGCTCAAGTTTTATTTTTTACGATTGATGATGATGACTATTAATTAATTAATTAACAGGACAAACAGCTCCACGGCTGGGGCGGGGAAAAGGGGACCAAACCTGTTCTCTTCACGCGGGGTTTTGGGGAAAAGCGGAGCCGCGAGCGGAACGGTGCTGCGCTGGGTGCTTGTGGGATGAAGGCTCGGTGCTGGAAATCTCACCGCTCTGGACTCAAGCCACAGCAGTGTCTGCTGCCCCGTTGGGGTTCTCCAGGTGCTCATATCCCTCTCT
>NW_010397429.1:2465-2909 GCF_000710305.1 Buceros rhinoceros silvestris | reverse complement strand
CATATCCCTCGCTGCTGGCTGTGGCTCTCGGCGTGGGGCGGCGGCGGGTGGATGCCGTTTGTGGGCTGATCCTCCTTCCTTCGCGCAGCACGAGGTTAATTCTTCAGGAGGTGGCTCTGAATCGGCTCCGAGTGCTGGGAGCGGGGATTGCTCTGCTCTGTGACGCCCGCGGGTGTGGATGCTTCGTTCAGAGGACACCTTCGGGAGGGGGTTAAATGCCTCCCCTGTGCCGTGGTTACAGGCGTGTGGGTTTACAGAGCGAAGGCAGGTTCACAGCTGGAAGTGGTGCGGCCCCGCGGAGCGATTCTCCAGTCGTGGGGCTGCGAGGGCCCCGGCTGCTCTGCCCAGCTCCAGCAGTGGGTTCACCGGAGAAACGGGTGACGTCTGCCAGCCCCTGGGTTTCGAGCTGCTGGCTCCGCCCAGGCTCCCCCCGGGAGGAGTTGG
>NW_010397429.1:1222-2406 GCF_000710305.1 Buceros rhinoceros silvestris | reverse complement strand
TCGAGCTGCTGGCTCCGCCCAGGATCACCCAGGGAGGAGCTGGAGCACCTGGGCTGCTGGTGCCTCGGAGCATCCGGAGACTGGGAAGGGAGCACCCGCACGCCGGTGAGCTGCGGCTCTTCGACTGGGCAGCCGTGGCTCAGACACCGTCTCTGCGAAGGGTGCCGGAGTTTCACTCCAGCTGCTGGTGCTCGGGCTGCGTCCCACTGCCAGCCCAGTGACTGGGGGTCTTTCTGGGCAGCCCGCTGGGGGCATCCCTGGGGTCTTGCTGCGTAGGACCAAACGTGGGTGTGCTGGAAGGTCACCGTCAGGGGGATCTGCTGCCAAACTGGTGAAAACTGCTGGCAGACGCCCCTGTGTGCGGCACCTTTCAGCCCTGAAGGGAACGGCCCTTCTTGGAAATCACTGGGCAGCGCTGGCCTGTCCCCTCCAGTCCCGCTTCCACCCGAAACTGGTAGTGCCTTTGTTAGGAGAACCAGGGAGTCACCTGCAGGCCAGGGTCTTCCCTGTGACCTTATCTGTGACAGGAAGGTTGAGAATGTCTTTGGAGTAACGGCTCCTCCCTTTTGGTTCCCTGATCCTCTGGATGACACGAGCGGGGCAGAGGGGACATCCTGACCCAGCAGTGAGGACAGAGGGGTTTGCTGCAGGTCGCCTGGGAGCTGAGAGTTGCTCCAGAATCCCTCGGGAGGCAGCGGGGGGGACTGGTGTGACCCTGTCACTTGCCTGTGCGAGGGGCCGGTCTGGGTGAGGTTTCCTGGAGAAACGTCTTGCTCACGCGCAGAAGATTTTTAAATGTATTCGTATTTTTAGTACCGCTGCGGTGCGTCCACAGCGCAGGATGTGCCCTCGTTTCCTCGCACTCGTGTCCTTTCCTGCCTCTCCGAGGTGCTTTGTGCCTGTTCGGCTGAGGCGGGGATGAAAGCATTGGCTGCGTGGCTCTGCGAGGATCTGCCCCGGCTGTCCCTGGGGTGAGCCGGCAGCTGGTGGCTTTGGTTCGTGGTGCCGGTCTGGCAGCTCTGGGCACGTGCTGGTAACGTTCTCTGGCTCCTCCGCTCCCCCTGCCTGGCTGCTCCTCGCGTTGTGCCGGAGCCGGGTGCTCCTGGTTGTGTTTCAGGCTGCTGACGGGCCCCGGCTCAGCACTGGGGCTGAGGCGGGGCGCCGGCTTCCGCCGACCGCGGCGG
>NW_010397429.1:566-1091 GCF_000710305.1 Buceros rhinoceros silvestris | reverse complement strand
GGCCTTCCGCAGGCCGAGGCGATAAGCGGCTTGTTCCTTCGCTCCTCTTTGTTGCACAGGCGGGTTTTGGGGTGCTGAAGTTTCTTTACCTGGCAGGAGCGGGGGAGTTTCGAATGCTAACAATTGAATGATTCTGGTCGAAGAGCAGACCCCCAGCTGTAGGTCCCGCTGCGGAAATAATTCCGATGGCGTTTGATGTGGCTGTAAAAGGTGTTTGGGCGTGGAGCAGGGTGAGGTGTGGGGGTACAGCCGGAGCGCAGGTCCCTCTTGTGGGACTGGGCAGGCGCAGCGGGGTAAGCTGAAGCTGGGGGGGTTGCAGCCCAGGCTCCTGCCCCAGGAATGTGTTTCGAGTCCTCCTGGCCATCCGTGAGGGGCTGGAGAGTGACCAGGTGGTTGTGGGGCTGTAGTGTAGCACTGCTCTCGCTCACCCACACGCGGTTCTGGCTGGAGCCAGGTTCGAGCTGACACCGATGGCTCGGTGTGGCTGGGGCGCGCGCCGCCCTCCCCTCACCGGCCACGGGTCTG
>NW_010397429.1:0-368 GCF_000710305.1 Buceros rhinoceros silvestris | reverse complement strand
CTCCATCCTACATCAGTGTTAACGTCATCTGAGAGGAGAACACCCAGACGCTGCTCACAGCCCCGAGACCCCCCTTGAGGACACGTCTACAGCCTGGCACAGCGTTACCCATCTCCACGTCTCCTGGAAGCACAAACCGGAGCCATCGCAGCGCTGGAGCAGCGCACCCTGGGCAGCCAGCGAGGCCGGGGCAGGGTGGGCTGTGGGGCGATGTCGCCGTTAATGGGGGCTGTTAAAGCCTTGAGTCACGTTCCCGTGCTCCGAGCGCGCTGCGGGAGGTCCGTCACTGCAGCGTTAGGTGCTTGCTTTGGTACCGTGTCGACACCTGCTAGATCCCTTCGCAGCCGTTTTTCAGCAAAGGGTTAAAC
>NW_010397428.1:38028-39180 GCF_000710305.1 Buceros rhinoceros silvestris | reverse complement strand
CAGGCGGAGCCCCGGGCCCGCTGCACCCGGGGACCCAGGCCTCGACAGCACAGAGCCAGTACCTGCAGAAGTACCTTCCACCTGAAAGAACAACCGCAGGAAAATAGTCCAAACCAGACACGTGTTACAGCTTTTATTTCAAATTTCACATAGGACTTGAGGAAGGCAGGTCAGTCAGCTAGTAACAGTCATTTAATAACTAGTCCTGAAGATTCAGGAACTTCAACTCTACAGCAGCTGCCTAAACTGACAGAAAAGTCTAATGAACTACTGTGCAACCTCCCAAAACTGGCATTAAGTGTTTACTCACATATGCACAGGTTACATGTTTTTACACCCCTCTAAGGGCAGTTTTCCTGAATTCCTAAGGTCCAGATGGTTCTGTTTATACATGTATTTAACTGTGGCTAAATGTTGATCCTTCACTGAGAATTTTTCTTAGGCAGTACCTCTAATACACGTATGCAAAAGAGTTTTTACAGATCAAGACTTTGAAAGGCAAAACAAGGCAAAAGGAAAAAACAAAAAAACTTGCATAAGAAACGGATTTTGAATGATACCAGTCTAACATTTTATTTATTGCATACAAAAGGATTTCTTTTGACAATGGTATTTCATATGGAAAGTAGTCTGATGCATACTGTTGAGAATCTTATTTCCAAAGATGCTGCAGAAAACTTAAGGCAATGCATCTAAGCATATAAAGCACAGTAAGTGGTGGAAATTTTCAAAATGAAAAGCCTGTTGTTTTTCCTTCCCTTTAATACGGTTAAGTCACAAGTTTCTGGAACAGAAGTAGGCTGCAGATTTCTTAGCCCCTGCGATAGCATGTAAGATCAGAACGCTGCGATTCCTGGCAAACACCTAATCACATTACAACGTTATGCGTACATGTAAATGCAAGACAATATCAGTAGCAGTTATAAAACAAGTCAGTTTATGGACCACTAAAATACCTCTAGTACCAGGCACCCAAAATCAGGTGCATAAAAGATTTCCTAAAAAAAAAAACAAACCAAACCAAACCAACCCAACCAAACCAAAAAACCTAACAAACCCTAATCCTGTGCTTCTTCGCCCTGCAAGGAACCCAAAATGGATTCTATCACGTACCCAGGGGCTCAATTATTTCAGAGCAACAACCCCCTCCCG
>NW_010397428.1:16694-37901 GCF_000710305.1 Buceros rhinoceros silvestris | reverse complement strand
CGCCCCGTTTTTTTCCCCCCACATCTCTCAAGTGCCTTGGAGACTTCTAAAAGTATCATCAGGCTTCAAGCATCCATGGTCAACTAGCTTCCCTCCTTTTCAACAGTCACTGAAGAAGTGTCTGTTCAGTTCTTCCAGTTCCTTCTATTCATTTTTACCAATACATCTTGAATCCCGTACCCACTTGCAGTTTCCTACAGCCCTCATGTTCAAGAAGCTTCAGCATAAAACCATGTCAGGTTTTGAAGCAGTCAAACCTTATGTTCCCTCTCTCTGATATCCCCCATCGTACAAGCACAAAGTGGTTTTAAGTTCAGTTTTAGCAATCCAATTAAGCTCAAAAACGTCCATTTATCACACATGCTGGAATAAAATTTCTGTCCACTTAAAAGCCTCAGTGCCAGAGGTGTCAAGTTTGTTGTCAGCAATAAACACTGCAATGGCAAATGCTACTCCTAACAGTCTGGAAAAAAATATAAAAGGGTAGCAGCTTTAACCAGACAAAAACAGGCATCAAATTAGATAAGTTAATATTTATGAATGGATAAGTTTACACTAAAAAAAAAAGTTAACAGTTCATCTTCCAGGTTTACTGTAAACCATTTTACAATTAATCAGATTATGAAAGACAAAGACAAGAGAAACTGAAGGTATTTATTATTCAATCCACTTACAAAGCAGGTGGCTTAATGCAAGCTTATTGACATGTTCATATATGATCCCCGAGGAACATCTTTTCCAAAGTGACAGTAATACTGTCTCAATGTTTTTGCACATTTGCATTTTGCAATGTTAAGCACATTTAAATAAACTATATTCTATTATATGTGAAAGAATGTTGTTGAGCAACTTGAATTCTGATGTGGATTAAAACCTTCTCCCAAGGCGAAATGTTAGTACATTATAACTTATTTCTATATACTATATTATGCAGCAAATCTTAACTATAGAAAATATTTCAGTGATGGACTGTTGGTAATTTATAAAGAGGGAATCTATGGATCAAGGCAAAAACTAGGTAACCACAGAATTTGTGTCTCAGTTTCTATAGAAATTTACAGGCTTTCAATTTACTAATGGAAAATAAGAGACAAGTGGATTTAGCTAACTATTAACTTCAAAACTAATAAAAATCCCAAGACAAACCTGGGATCCTTACAAGTTCTACGAATGTGTGTATATCTGCCACAAAAAACAAAACCAAAAACCCCACCAAACAAAACCACAAGCAAAAACCCCAACACAAAACCACCTAAAAAACAAAAAACAAACCCCCTGCAGCTCTTAAGTCCTTATTTAATGGTTTTATATTAAAAAAAACCCCTAGAAATCAAGACAAACCAAACCCCCCCCCGCAATGTGTGCAGATACTTCAAAACTTATGTTAGCAGAAGACCAAACAGATTCTAAGAAGTTCTTCCATTTCCCTAATAATTCTTTCCATCTGCAAGTATCTACAATCCAGCTAACTGAAATCAACATTTAGTGTTCACTAGAGCTGTTTCACAGCAGCAAATAGTTACGTTAGGGATTCAAATTTCTAGACACAGGAAGAAAATGATAAATACAATCTGAACAGCAGTCTAAATGTTTAATATTGACATTCAAATATATCTGCATTGTGCTGAAATTTTGAAAACAAACACAAAGATCTGAACAGACAAAAACTCTCGTGATGAGTACGCTATATGTACCAGTCAAACTGAACACAGTTCATATTCTGTTCCCAGTATTAGTGATGTTATTTGACTCAGAACTGATATTGTAAATATACAGCAGCCATTTTTTCCTAATTAAGGAATGTCTCAATACATAATATTATCCTTTTCTAGATGATCTTTATACATTTAAACTAAAATATATGAACGATTAAATTAAGGAACCCGAGGTTAGTAATGAGTGAAATCATACTTTCAAAGCTCGATACTATGTAAAACAAACCAAAAAAAACCAGACCACACAACTCTACTTACTAAAGCAGCTAATCTTGCCTGCAAGTTTGGGGTCACAAAGCCCATAATATGTGCAAACAAATGCAATACAAGGAACCATGCAGAAATACAGTAACAAATTAAAAGAAAAAACGTAAAACCTAAAAACAAGTTTTATTGTTTTATAAATACACTGAAACTCAACTGTCTTCCACATAAACTGTAGGTCTAGCATTAGTTGTACCATATAGCAGAGCCAGCACTCTAGGTTCAATGCTTCCAAATCTGCGCAGGTAAGTCGTGCCATCTTTGGTTGACTGAAGTACCAGGAAGGACAAGAGGGACCAAGAGGGAGGACAAGAGTTCTGGAAAGCGGTGTCAACTTTCACTAGGCAGTTGAGCCTCAATGTCCACTCTGCAAATGGGGCACTTCTTGTTCGTAATCAACCACTGATCTACACATACTTGGTGGAAAAGGTGCATACATGGAAGGCGCCTGTCAGAACAGAAAAACATTAGTGTTAGTGAAGCACTTCCATACCAACAGACCCACTGGAAGAGCAGTAATGAGAGTTTTGCTATTGATGTGTCTATTCTTCTTGCACATGCATGTTTTTTCACAAATTTCACTAGCCTTTCCAGTTGAACTTGTATTTTGTCTAGTCCCAAGAAGAAATGGATACGGGCATTAGCTAGCTTCTGCTGACTTAAACCTCTTGTAGCTTAAATACATTACTCCAGAAGCCCTAAAACTGGCAGTCCTGATTAATCCAGGCTATCAGCTTGGGCTCATTTTATAAAACAGGCAGCTAACTGATGGAAGACACTAAGAAAATAACCTACCCAAAGACAATTCAGGTTAAACTGAAGTGTTTTCAATTGCAACTTGTTTTATTTATTGGTTCAATGACAGGCAGTCTTTAACTGTAACTGTTACACTACTCTACACCACTTCCTGGGTTATCATACTCAAGTATGGTCTCAAAGCCAGAATGCTGACATTACATTCTGATATTCAGTGGTACTATTTACCTGACATCTTCACCTTCCTCCAATATAGACAAGCAGATGGTACACTTTTCCTCTGTGTCTTCTTCTGTTCCCTCATCCCCATCTTGTTTGCAGTGCAGTTTCCTCTGTGAGAACCAATCAGTTGTTACCTTATTAGTAGAGATGACATTATTGACAAACTGAGTAAAATCTGTTTTTAATACATTTTCAACACATAATTCTTTGAAAACATTTAATAATATTTATTCAAATGTATTTGAACCAAAATGAACCAAGAACTAGCACTTGCAGCAAAATCACATGACATTTCAGATTTAACTGCTGTAACTACAAAAGTCTACTGGACTGTGAATATATTAATTTCATATTGTTGCAACCAGCCCTTTTACTTGTTGTCTGTGTATAAATATCTTCATTTTTTTCATGAAGAGGCAAAAAAAATCCTTTCAAACCTAGTATCTTAATTCACTATTTATCAAGTCTGAACGAACACTATATAAATGTGGACGGGATTCTAGATTATGGTACAAACTCCAACTGAGCGACAACCTAAGGTGCCAAAATTCTGTACCAGATTCAAAAGTTCCTAGTGTCATAGTCTTCCTCATGTGATCAGAGTAAAGGTTGAAATGATACATACCGAGCAGGTAAGCATCAGGAAAAATTAAAAAAAAATAAAAAAAAAGGTTTTACTTTAACTGATGAGTTACCACTGAAGTCTGCTGACAATTTAGCTATTACCAACAGTTACTTCATTGCTCACAAGGCTATAACTGAGAAGCTATTATATCCTGTCAAACCACTTTTGTTTATCATGTTAGAGTAGCTCTTTATCTAGAGTCCAAATTTTCTTTGTGAAGAAGTGCCACTGTGAGCTTTGCTTACAATTGCAAGATAGAGAAAACATGCTCTCTCTGAAGCTGACATTTCTGCAGATTTACGATAAGCATAAATGTCATTACATTTCCAAAGAAATATTAGACAGGCCACAATTTAAGAAATCCTCACCTTTTTGTATTTATGTGGATATGTGCATCTTTCTATAGTTCCCTGTGTTGCTCCACGATTAACATTGCCTAATCGTTCCTCCAAGTGAATCAGCTCCTAAAAAATTATCAAGGAATAAAACAGTGTAAGAAATGTTATTTCAACTACCTTGAGTAAATACTAATTTTATTCTAACCCATTTGCAGAATGACAAAACACTCAATTCCCAACTTTTTGAATACAGGCAAAGTAAAAATGAGTGTGTTTTGTAGAACAGTGATGGGTTTCTGTAGAAAACCCCACACAACACTGCCTGGTAGTTTTAGGGAAGCACTACTTTACTACTAGAGAAATTAGAAATTGTTTGTCAGCTAGGAATGATCATCAGTTTGTTCACATGTACTTGCATGTCTAATGAGGAAAATGCAATTAAAATGCACTATGTAAAAATTTGCTTTCTAGGAGTCATTAAGGCTTAGGTAAAAAAAAAATTGCTTAAGTTGAAATACAAGGACTGATTTTTCTCCAGCAATGAGTGAGTTAGAACCATGAGATGTCCCTGAATATGTTTTCAGTGGACTAGGTCATTAACTCTCTGCATCTGATACCTTTAATTTTCTCCTTTTTAAAAATTTTCTTCTCTTGGTTTCAATTCCTGTGCTAAATAACAGGACAGCACTGTTGAAGTTGCCAAGTTTCACCCTCACTAGGAGGATCCTGGCACAGTTATTCCGAGACACCACTACCTCTTACCAACATACCATGTGAATGCTACACCCGACTAACTGGGGTGGTGGGCAGAGCAGGATGTACTGTTAGTTAGTAACCACCTAAGCCAGCATCGTCCAGGGCACCTTTTACTGACCAACTTGTCAATATGCTTTTATCCCAGTTCACGATAGTGAGGTCGTTCTATAAATAAAAGGTAGTTTCTTTATGATTCTTTTACATCTAGATACAGAACTAGCTCTAGCATATACCCTCCCCATATTCCCTCATGACACATTTTGACATTTATCTAGTTTTATTCTATTACAAACCTCAAAATTGCCCCTGAAAGGGCCTCTGAATGATGTTCCATCCAATCCCGATGAAATGTAACGGATGTGAGGGTAGCCCGCCATGTCTGGTACCTATTCAAACAGCAGATGTTAAGTTAAACCTATTCAGAACAGTTTCAGTATTTTACTGTTCACTTTGTAAAATTTAAGATCCTTTTGCTGTTATTGAATCACTTATTATATTCCTCAGCTTGAGCACACAATTCCAGCTGACATCGTAATATACCACCACTTTGAGCTCTCTAAACATAACCAGAAGCAAAACAGAAACGAGACTAGATCCTGTATTATAATCTCTCCATGTGTGCATTATGAATTGCTTGATCTCACTTCCCAGGTCTCAAAACCTCTACTTGCTTTGTATAAACCACCATAAATATCTACCTATTTTTGTAAACAAACCACCTAAAAGGTATGCATGAAGTTACAAGGAGGACTTGCTATAGATTCTCAAATATAAGTTTTTGGTACCACAGAAAAAAAACCTAATACTCAGTCTGGAAAAAATAGCCAATATCCTTATCTTACCCAAACCAACTGAACATCTTCAGAAATACTTTAAATTTAGAGGTTAATAAAAAAAGTAACACCCAAAACTCCTATCTAAAGTCAGAGGCAACTCTTCATACATTCTCTGTTCAAGCATCCACTGACTCCCTTGCATATCAGTGAACAAAACAGCAGTGTCCAGTGATACACCCTACAGGCACTGCAGCACCAGCACTTTTCATATAGGAAAGCAAAAAGGTGGTTAATATACCAATGACCACCTTCACAGCAAGGCTTCTGCGTTCCATTTTAACCACCACAAGATGAGCGAACAATGGTATTTAATTTTTGTCAGAAAGATGTTAGTAGCAATTTTTAACAAATGGATGAAAAAAAATCAGATTTGGTTTATGCAATCTTGAAGAGTGCACTAATAATGAGGACTACAAGCAGCAGTTCATGTGGAAATAATGTGAAGTACTTAAGTACTATCCCCTTTTCTGTGCTATCAGCTGATGACATCTTTGCTGCTGTATATGACGGCTCAAAATTAATCTCATGAGGCTGTCAACAAGTCAGACATCCCAGATATTATTAATAAAGTTAGGTATTCACAGGTGGCTTTTCTGATTTCCAGCAGACACTTCAAAGCCTAACATATATAAAGGTGTAAAACTGAATTAATGCCTTGTGAGAAAGCATAGGCCTAGACAAAGTTACTCACATAACATAAGCTATCTTTCAGTATTTTTCAAATCCAGTCTGGTAACTAAAAGCTGACAGGGATGGAAAAGATCACTCTGCCCTAGATATTTTTTTTCAGAAAAACCACAATCTGATTGTTTTAAAGCAATCTGTATGGTACTTGTTAAATGACGACCATGGCCAATATAAGCCACAAATACAGCCACAATATTAGTATTAGATTTTTACAAACAAGAGTAACAGAAACTGAAGACTGAACTTTCAGAGTACTTCCAGAATCCCAATACAGGGGATGCCTCTCTTATAAGCAGCTTAAATATCTGTTGGTCTGGTACTAATTAGAGCTGGAGATAGGAAACAAGTAAGACAGGATGACTGCTGCGAACTCCAACAGTGTATCAAATTAAAGATCTAAGTCGTTATGCAATACACAGAGTGTATTTCCAGAGATTATATACTGATACATTAATTCCATATATTGGGAAAAAAACCATCCAGAGATGGTTTTTCAAAATCAAGAATTTCTCAGAGTACACACAACAATGAATTACTGAACTTGGACAACAGAAATTTTGGTTGAGACAATACATTTTAATGCTAATAAATGGGCCTTCATATTATCCCAATAGGGAATGGTGTAACCTCTGCAAAATCACCTGAACATACATTATGTAAAGGCTCTTTTATAAAATATTGTGAGAGTGCAGCTTACATTTCTGGCCAAGTAAAACACTGTATTTTGAAAAACCATCTCTGTAAGGAAAAATTATCTCTTTTATACTTGCAGAATAAGCAGCCTGCTAACATAGCAAGATTTTAACTAATCACATTTGTGACTACAAGCTGGAGGAAAAATGAACAAGAGAACTATCAGTAACACTCAACTGTCCTCATTTCAGCTGGGATAGTTAATTTTCTTCCTAGTAGCTGCTACAGTGCAGTGGTTTGGATTTAACGTGAGAAAAATGTTGGTAACGCACTGATGTTTTAGTTGCTGCTGAGCCGTGCTTATCTTACCCTGAGTTAAGGACTTATCAGTCTCCCACGCTCTGCCAGTGAGAAGCTGGGAGGCAGCACAGCCGGGACAGGTGACCCGAACTAGCCAGCAGGACATTCCACACCACAGAACATCATACCCAGATATAAACTGGGGGCAGCTGGCCGGGAGGGCTGGATTGCTGCTCGGGCTATCAGTCAACTGCATTGTGCATCCCCTGTCTTTTCTTCAGTTTTGCATATCGTTTTGTTATCTTCCATTTCATTACAATTAGTATTATGATTGTAATTTATTATAATTATTTTATTTTAGTTATTAAACTGTTCTCAACTTGGGAGTTTTACTTTTTTTCGATTTTCCTCCCCATTTCACTGGGAGAGGAGAGGAGTGAGCAAGTGGCTGTGTGGTGTTTAGTTGCTGGCTGGGGTTAAAACCACAACTAAGAATGATCTTAACTAAAATCCCTTTGACAGCTACCCTCAACCTCCAAATGCAAAAAGAAGATGTAAGCTCTCTCAAAACAGTTTCACACACAAACAGAAGTATGTTTTCAGTAAGCTTTCATATTGAATGTAAGAAAAAAGAAAAAGCTTAAAGCCAATGAAGAAAGGGAAGAGTTAAAAGGTAATGCCAGTCTGCATTAAGTGCTTGCATATATTCTTCTGGATACAGTCAATTTGTAATACATACTTTAAAGCAATATACTCTGGACCTGCAAATTCCAGTAGAAGTTTGCTAAGAAATACTTGTTTGTTGTAGAACAAGTATCTGTTTCTGGTTTTGCACTATTGACACTTCCTGCCACCACAAAAATTTGCAGCAACTAAAAAATTCAGTGCTAAGTCTGAACCATTTACAATACAAACATTATGAAACAGTTTGAAACAGCTAACCTGCCAGAAAGGCTTTCTTCCTTGCTACCTTCCTTTAAATACCTTCCATCTTTCCAGGACCTTTTTGCCTTTCAGTTGCCACAGTCAGTAAAGAGATTCTTCCATTGTATGCTACTACTTATCTTATCCATCCTAACCCTTTTATTCAATGGTTCATCTTCACACTCCTTAAACCAAATCCCAACGTTAACCTTAACCAGTTAACTGACTAGGTCCACACCAAAAAGAAGAAAAGCTGATCATTTACTACCTTAATAAGCCAAATTCAAACACTGAATAGTTGCATTTTTCATACAGAGACGCTGTGCAAAGGAACAAATAATGCATGCTGCATAGCTAAAACTTAATTGTCTGAAGGGAACATAACTGAGCGCTCTTCAATAGCCTATATTCTACACAAAACCTGAAGAACAGTAATTCATGTTTATATTAGAAGAAGGTAGGAGCTGCATTACAAAAGTCCATTTTCTTATTTGAAAAACGCAGTTAAATTTCATGCAGCCAATCAAGGCTATTGAAAACCTAAAGTTCACCAGGAACTGCCATTGCTCCACTAAGGTACAGCCTTAAGCTGAGCGTTCAGATATTTTACAGAAGTTTGCTTTTTTTTTTGTACAGAACAGTGGCATCTCTTACAGCTGCGATACATGTATCACTGAACTCTGAGTGATATTATTCTGACTAGCAAACTTCTACCATATTATACTGGGACCTACTGGCCTATACTTCCAATTCCCTCCTTATTTTTACAGCTACATGGCCTTAACCACTCTGGACTGGAACAGTGTGTCACAGGCACTTTTTCAGTTAACAGGGAGCTGAAACATTTTGAGAAACATGTAGATAGTCTCCGTTATTTAAGATGTATTTTATAAAACCAAACCAAAACCCCACCCATCACTAAACTGCACTACTATGCAGAATATGATCTGAAAATTGTATCTATGACAGCTTTGAGTGGTTTAAAAACAACAAGCTGAACAGAATACTCTGAGTGGCAAGTTTGTTGCTGAAGTTTTAAATAGTCAAAATCTCAGACCAGTTATAGTTAGTTCTTCTTCTAAACAAGAGTATTCAAAATTAAAAGGCGCAGAAGGAATACTGCTCGCTTCAGGTTTACACTCCATTTAAAATCTAGTTATCAGTTTACAGCTGAAGAGATTTTGTTTTGATTATTAAGAGGAGAAGGTGGAAGGGGAAGAAATAAGACTTAGTTTTAATCTTCCACCTCACCCTCACAAAAAGGAACTAATTCAATGAATAAAAATAACCCTTTCTGTATCTGAGCAGATTTAAAATTTAAAGTACATGGTTTTTTAAGTGTTCTAGTAACAATCTCATATTCAGAACAGTTCCTGTTGCAAAGCTGAACTAAATTACTATTTTTATCAATACTTTCGAAACACAGCCTTCTGGTCATTCAGGTAAACGGACAACATCTGGAAAACATGAGATACAGGAGTGTCGGCAGTATAGAGAAGGGGACCATTTCAGGGTGTCTTCAGGCCAAATTTAGAAACATGTTCTGGAGATTTCTTTTTGGACTTTCCCTTCCAGATTTCACTAAAAACTTGCATGCTTTTTCTTCTCTGAAGCAACAAAAGAAAGGGAATTCTGCTGGGATATGCTGTACTCCCATTAAGTATGGTTTGGCTTGTCGGAATTATGGCTGGTACACAGTTCATTATGAAAAAGTCATGTCCCTTTTAACACCCATCTCAGCTTATTAGATTACAGAAATTCCCATCTTGACCACCCAGATGTGGTAACCGGTGCTGGGCACTCGAGTCAAAAAGCCTCCCATTAACAGTGCCAAAAGAACAACCAAATTCAGAGAAAACAGAAACTGAAGTAGCATCTAACAACAAGCCCTAGCAGCGAGGAAGAACAGAAAATGTCTCTGACTCCTATGTCTTTCCTCTCTGATGTTTCATCAGTTACACTATGCATTGTTCTTCAGTGGGTCCTTCTAGAAGTCGTGTTCAAGTTCACAGAATGGATATCCAGAAGAGAATCAATAAAATAATTTTGACAGAAGATCCTTCCTCAGCATGTACACAGCATTAAAGCAGTAATGATGCCAACACAACCTATTCTAAGCCAGGGTTACACTTAACAAAATAATTGTGTTAAATCAAGGAGGGAAGCAGCCTAATCCTTGTCTACACAGATATGAAGTAAGCTCTTTCTTAACTGCTTTTAATCTAGGATTTCCCCTGAAGCAACATTTAAACAAGTGAAAGTTTCTTGAACTAATCTAACAGAAAAGGAGATTTTATTTCCCCAACCCTCTATTTGGATTGCCAAAGCTGCTGAACACTAATGATCTCCCCAACATATCTTTTATCATTTCGTCTCCCTAAGGATTAAAACAGCAGTGTACATTCTAGCAGCGACCAGATGAAAAGAAGATTATCTGCATCCAATTAAAATCTGAAATTGATATACCAGAGTACTAGTGTCATTCAAGACCAAATAATCCATTATGCCCTTTATGGACTGGCATCAGTTTGTAGGGGTTTTAGTACTCCAGAACAGACAGAAAAAATACACGCTGCCTGCTATTTCAGCAAGGGGATTCAACACAAATGAATTTAGTTGAACTACTTCATGATTTTCTTTAAAAGACTTAATCTCCCCATTAAAGAATGGAGAACATCAACATCTGATGACATCTGCATCAAGAATACAACTAATGTGCCTTGTAAATTGCTATTTACTATACTTACTGAAAGAAGAAAGCACTCCTCAGAACATTAACCACTTAGCGAGAAACTCTCATCACAGTTCAGCCTCTACTCCCCAGCCCCTATTTCTAAAGTTACAATGAAAAAACCAGGTGACAGCTGCAATTAATCTCTTGCTCTAATAAAAACTAGAATGGCACTTTTGTTTAATATCCAGTAAAGTGTATTAGATTAAAAACTTCACTATTTATTTGCTCTGTATTCAAAGTCAGGTTTGCTGACAGATTTGCTGTACTCTCACACACACGCAAATGAAGAAAAATTTGGCTTCCATAGAAGGGGCAGAATCACGAAACAGCATTTGTAATGCTTTGAACTCTTTGTATATAGCATTCCTAGCAGTGCTCTAACCTGCCTTTATGTTCTTCTAGTGCATGTGATCTAAATACACTTCAAATTAGTCAGGGTCTCAGAAACACAGCTTCAAAGTCCTAACACTCAGTCTGATCACAGCAAGGTTCAAAATAGATTCCAAACATTTGAGGAAGTACTGCTTACAGCAGTTGATACACTAAAACATGCTTTCAGTACAGCATGAACAAAAACTCAAAATACAAACACCTTCAATTCCACTTAATCCAGAGATTAATGAATTACTGTTATGAGGATTAGATATCCCTACACAAACACATGCACAAGATTCTGTAGAGTTAAAGAACCCTAGTTCATCTGGCACTTTTATCCATTAGTAACAGCAGTTACTGAGCAGAAGGGCAAGGCTCCCTAAAGTAATTTACCTCACACTCAGGAACACTTCTGAAGATTTCCTATCACAGCTTTCTTCCATGCTACTGCTAAAAAGAAGATAAACAGTGGGGTCCCAACCACTTGTGTAATATTTTAGTTACAGGAATACCCCTATGAAAGTTAAAATACAGTTAGAAGATTCCCATCACACTGTAATAAAAGGACTATGAAGTTTTGAGAAACTTTGCAGCAATAGGGGAAACAGTTCCCAAAACTGATGACTTAGCCCTAATAGAAACTGAGACGAAATAGGCATGTGTTTAACTTGCTGCCTCTTAATGCAATTGTGGTCCCCTGAACTATTAGCAGGGCCCCTTCTCTTCGAGAATCTAAAGCAACTGATGTTATACATTACAGTGCAACACATGAAATTAACGTGAGAGAAACAAGCCATTTCTCAATCACTTGAAAAAACAGACACCGAACTGGAGAGAATGCACTGGGTAGAAAGTTGGTACCTTTAACAATTCACAGCTCATTAAAGAGAAATCTGAACTTTAAAAATCAGATGCAGAGGGTCAATGCATTGCAATGCAAATGACAATTTAATTCAAATATGTTTCATTTTACCAGAGCTGAAGTTAGAAATGTTAGTGTCCTATACTGTTTTCTCATATTAGACATGAGCCTGGTTCTACCTCCATATCTGGGAGCAAGACATGGAAACACTGGAATATTTTCATCTTCAGTTGAACCACTAACTTTTGCAGCAATGTATACATGTCCAATTAAATGAAGTAAACCTTAAGATAATTTTCCTGACAAACAAAATAATGATCATAATTTTTCATTAGCTAGGTCCTTACCATCAGAGGAAGAGCCCCTATTTGCAAGTGATGAAGTCGAGGAGGTACGTGGTAGTGGGCCAAGTGAGGATGTAAGGGCCCTGGAGGATAAGTAGCTGCAGTCACACCAGCTTCAATTCCCAGTTCCCTGTCACATGAATGAAAGTGGCATTACAGTTAAGGTATATCTTGACTCCTAGATACAATTCCACTGTTTTGGAAAGCCTATAACACACGCAGCACAACTACCACAACAGTTTTACAACAGACTTCGGTTTTTTAAAACTTATTTAAACTTTGCTAAAGAATTATCTTTAATTCTACCATAATTAAAAGCTGTTTTTGAAATTAGTTGTGAAGATTTAGTATGATAAATCAGAGAAACAACTCCACATTTATTATGCCCAGGAATATTACCAATGTGGAGCGCTCTCTGTAGCTCGTGCTGTGAGAACAGCAGCTGTCACGCATGCACCTCTTCCCTAATCATCAAAAGTATCTTTTTTTTTTTTAAATAGTAAATATATTGTCAAACTGAATTGTAACATTCATGAGTGGGCCTGATACAATTCCAAGTAAGTTCAGACAAAGAGGAGAGAGAATAAATTAAATTGTAACTCAAATCCAAACCTCTATTTTACAAAGAACGTAAATATAAGAAGTCTTCAGCAATGTTTCACTTGCTTATTTTAAAACCAATTCTTGAAATACCTACCAGAGTTAGTAACACCCCATTCCATTTTAAAAGCAATGGATAAATGCCCTGAAAAATCTATTTTAGATATTGAGTACTCAGAGCAATATTTCAAAGCCATATCAACACCTCCAGGTGCACACAGCACTTTTAAAATTCACAGCCGGCATTATCAGCACTGTAATCGGCACGTTATGGTCTTTTGTCCCGAGTCCCAACGAACTAAAATAGTATCTAATTACTAACCAGGCCGATCTCTCTGGAGCTTGTCGAGGATGGGAAGACATTGTCTGAGGCACGTGAATGTGATGCCCATGACCATAATTGGGATGCATTCTGTGAGGATGAGGAGGCGGCCGTTCATGAGCACGTCTAAATAACATAAACCAGCAACAATTAATTTCACATACTTGTTAAATCAAGAAAGCATCATCCATAACCAAATGTTACAGACTGAATTACTAGAATGCATTTAAAATAAAAAACCTCCCCTTACAGGGGAGTTCTATGTAATTTAGAAACTAATTATAATACAGATTTGATATTCAAAGACAAAGCCAGCTTCAGCTACTGTGACCTGTCCTTCACTTGACAGACCAGTCTACAAAAGGACTGACAAAATGTTTAATCTTACCCTCAAACTGCAGATAGGAAAGCAAAGGCCACATGACAATCATATTGAGATTCAGTGTCATTCAGTTATTCTGCAGTTTATTTCAGGTAAAACTATACCAGCAAAAGTAATTAGGGGAAACTTAGTGCAGAGGGCATTTTCTCTGAAACATGTTTGCATCATAGCTCAAGTAATAAGAGCACACATTTTTTTTCTCCATATCAGCTTGTATAGAACAACTACAGTTTTGGAGAAAATCTTCAAAAGGACCTACTGGCTGACTTTACCACTTTCCAGCTACAGAAGGAAATGGATAGATATTTTTCTTTTCATTGCTTTCGGTGCAGAAAGTATTTTTTTTATTCAACCTAGAAACTCGGATTTTGCCAAAAGCAGTAAGCTGTCTTCAGATTCAGCGCAGGCTTAAACTACCCGACAAAGCAGACTAGGCAGTTTGTAAATTTATACCTCTAGAGAAGTTACTTAACAGCACACTATTCTAATCACTGTAAATTGACACTCTCCAGAGAAATCTGTCAAGCTTGTATAAATTACATTAGAAGTATTAGTTTTCTGCAGTAGTACGGACCAACACGGGAACAGACGTATCAGCAGAACCTACTCCTAGTCTCACCTCCCTTCAGCTTATCAAGTTAACTATGGGGGGGATAAAAATGGAAGAACGTACTTTAATAAAAAACATAGCAAAACAATTCCTGTGTCATGTAGGCCCATTTTTTCTAAAACGAGTCTTAATTTGAAAGAAACACATTTGAAATTATTTCTATGAATGTAAAACTCCCAGGCTTTCTATACCAACATCTTAATATGAAGTGGGTGATCAGATTCCAAATAAACAGAAAATCTGTTTATTATACAAATACAGCGCACTCCATGCACAGCCTTTTGCACACTTGTGGCCAATTCCAAGACCCCAAGGAAGTTACAGCTGTTGCAGCCACACTTGAGACATGACAGTGAGAAGAGGACTCTAACCACTCCTTACTTCCAATCCTGAGAATTCCTGTATTGTTAGACAGAAGGTAAACACAAGCTAAATTATTCCACATGCTAATGCTAGAAATGAAGGATGAAACATTTTAAGCACATGCTGGGACACAGAACCAAAGGAAGCGCAAATCTGCTGGCAGTTTCAGTCTGTGTATTAAATAACAGAGTGAATCTGTACAAGTTTCAGGTTGTCCGAGTATAATCCGATTTATATGAGCCTGGGCAAGACACCTACAATATTGATTTTGCATGTAGTTTGTATGAGGATTAGAAAGGAAAAGACAGACCAAGGGTGGAACACTTTCAAAAGATTACAAAACAAAACTATATAGGAAAAACCTCACTGAGCAAACTGACACTCTCTGACCAAAGACTGGGGACTTCTGAGAAATATCAAGAAAGAACCTACCATCAGCATTTGAGTGCAGTTTCTATACATAGGAACTAGGATAAGACGTGCCAACATTTACATTTCAAATCCCCAAGCTTCCAGAAAGTTTCCAGAACTGATAACTACCACTATTATTTTTCCTTAAATGCTATCTTGCTGTCTGACATTCACTGGCTTGAATGCTCCAAAATTAATTTTGGGTATGATTGCATAATCACGAGCATACAGAAGCAGTATGCCTCTATGTTTATGTTAGGATGTTTAGAGGTTATGCTGTCTGCATAGCACAGATAACAAAAGAACATGGGTAGGTTCAGACAGATAAAAATTTTAATGAGAAAGCAGGATTATATTTGACTTTCCTGAGAGTTGGAGGGAAGTGTGTCACGTGCCTCTTTGCGAGCAGTTACTGCCTATTTTTATGAATGATCTGGAAACTGCCTCAAAAGATGTAGTTAAAGCAAACACTTAAGTATTAGCTTCTAAATCAGTTTTAAGTTAGTTACCAGTACAATTTGTATAACAAAATTAGGCACTACAACTGGAGATCTCATTCTTGAAATTTTCTTGGATATTTAAAAACATTATCTCCAGAATTGAAGTAATTTCAGTTACTTTGTGATTGAAATACTAAGCCAATACTGACCTGATTTCTATTGATACTAGCATCATTAGTCTAGTTTAGCAACGTAGTAGTTTAGTAACATCTTAATATCACCCAAACTAATTCTCAACACTGGCCACATTCTCATAAAAGTCTCTTCCTTCTCTTCTAAAGACATAAACTCATAGAAAAGGTAGGTAAGTATCCAGCATAAGCTTCCTTTCTCTTCCATGGCCCATTACCTACACACAATTGAGAGATATAATGGAAGTGTTAAGGATCATGTGACTGACGGTATATAAAGACACTTCTTACCATGATTTAACACTAACAGTTCCTAACCATGCAATTAACAGTTTGAGATTCACATGCAACATTTTACAAACCTGAGGGAAATGAATTATATGTTTAGATATTGTTCTGAGTACATTTGTGACATACGTTGGGTGTTGCATCATTCTTCTTCTCTGGACCTCCATCCTCTGGATCACTTCATGAGGATGTAGCCTCTGTGCTGGAGGTGCTGTTGCAGGGATGTGATGCGATATAGGCTGGTGTGTTGCAGGAAGATGCTGTGGTATTGGAGCAGCTGCATTGGCTAAAGGATGAGTTGGTGGAGGAGGTGGAACAGGATGAGAAGATGCATGAGAAGAGATTGAAGGATGGAAGGGATGCACTGGATGAGGGATAACATAATCTACTTGAGGTGGAGGTTGTGGCTGAGGAGGAGGATTACCATGAGAGTGAGGACATGCGGAAGCTTGATGGTGAAGAGGTCTGGTTAAAGAAGCATCTGCAATGAAAACATCAGGTGCTTTTAATTCGGTCAGTAGCAGGTTTTGACTTAATTTTTTTTTTTTTAAAAATATCTTCACACAGGTGCTTCAATATTATTACACCAATGTAAACAGTGGCAACATGAGTTTACACAATTTTTAAATAAGGTGATTCCTGCAATATACCCTACAAGAAACCCGCATTTTCTGCAGCCAAAAGTATTCTACTTGCTAAAAGTAAGAACATTTTAAAAAATCTGTGATGCATGCTGAAAAAGATATGTATGGTGAGAAATTTTACTTCAGGTTCACTGTTGAATTTTTTTAAAATTCAACACGCCCCCCACCTCCGCCCGACCCCCAGTCCTCTGTTCTGCAGAGACAATAAAATCCAAAAAAAAGAAATCTTAATCAGCCAAATGACTTGACTCTCTGAGCCTGCTCAAGCAGAACTCATTGAGGGGGGGCAGGACGGGGACCAAGGAAAAAGAAATAAAAAGGCATTGCTAAAATACAACGGAGATTAAAAACATTTTCTTAGTAAATACAGTTTTTCAGGTCTGAATGTTATTAAGGTCACTCGAAAGAACACATTTTAACTACACCATGATCCTGTTCAAATCCTCTACAGGGGCTGAACTGCTTAAATATATTGCTTAATGTGCGGTTTGCTAGGCCAGTTCTAAGATCAGAGCGGGCCGATAGCAAGAGTTTTCACTTCTTGTCAGGGAAGCTGTTTTCGTGTTTGGCTGGTTCTCCCCCCCCAGGTAACTCATCAGTACTTACAAGGAGAATGCATATAATGCCGACAAGAAGAAAGCGATGCCTGAGGAGGAGGTTGAGGCTGTGGCTGTGCAACCATACTTGATCCGTATCCATCTATTGTTATTGATTGGCTTGGGCCAGCACTAGCCTGATGTCCATAAATTGTAGTTCGAGATGAAGAACCAGGACAGCAGGGGTCAAAAGCAGACGTTCCGTGAAAAGCACCACTTCCATGACTTCTTATACTACTGCTGCTTAAGTCTACTGGCAATGCCTGCTGTGTAAACAAAAAAAAAAGATCTTTTTTCCAGCAATTCTGCAGACATTGAAAACAAAGTCACCCTCAAACATTATGTGTCAAAAAAATAAAAATAAATACTATCACAAGCAACTAGGATCCAAATTTTTAAGCTTTAAGCCTCAACTCTGGAATATTCTTTAAATATTGTTAACATTTCTTATTCCCAAGTTCTTGAATTTGGTGAGACAAAATTTATTACACCGGATTGTATAAATAAACCCCTATAATGGATAAATCAGTGAGTGTATGAAAACTACATGCACTGAAATATTTGGAAGCAAAAAGCAATCTTCAGTGTTTTCAGTTGTGCCTAATGTATTACACTTAAAGCAGAAACCAGAGTGATAGTTCTGCATGTCATAAATTAAGTTTGCACAATATTGTTCTTGCTTACAACTGTATTGATTAAGAGCTGTGATTTTAGTTACTTTAAAAGTGCTTTTAGAAGAGCAACTCTTTTATAAACAGAACATTAGGTTTTTTTCTTCCCTTAAAGCAGCTCAATTACTTGCATTGCAAAACTGCTAGGATCAGCAGAGTGTATTTCAATGTATTTGTTTGGTTTGTTTGAACAGCCACCAACTTAGAGTTATCAAGAGGATGTCAGCTGTCAACAACTACTTGCTGGATTATGACTTTCTGTAAAATTTCAGGGGTTTTGTGTCCATATATTACAGCTCAAATTTTCCTTTTAGATCCCTTCTGTAATGCCTGCAACAGAACTAGAGGCTAATCCACAAACCGGCATCCTATTCGATTCTCTCCTATCTACAGCAAACTGAAATCGTAAGAAGAGCACAAGAATTCAACGTGCCTGGTCATGGTAACTGGTGCCAGAACTGCTGCTTGTTCCACAAGGTGCAGGCACTGGAGGAGGCCTTTCAACAGGGCAGTTGGAGTCACTGAATGATGGAGATAGTGGAACAGCTGGGTGAGGGTTATGGTGGTGGTGGTGTTGAAAGTGGTGGCCGTGTTGTTGAAAGCAGCTTGTATGTGGGTGCCCCAACGCATGATGAGGCTGTGAAGGTCCTCCACAAGGAGAATGCTGAGGGCAGCATGATGGTAACCTCGGCATGGCTGGAGGGCCAGTTTCCAGTGTCGTACTAGATACAGTTCTTCTTATATCATCTTGAAGATAACGAAAGTTTATATTCAGGAGAAAGAAATGAGTAAAGCTGATCACCGTAATACAGTGTGTTAAATAGAAAAAATAACTTGCACTGCATGGTTAAATAATTAACCAACTGAAAAACAGATCTAGACTAAAACAAAACAACCTGGATATAAAAAAGATTTAGGTATTCCTTCCATATGAACCACAAGTGAACAGTTCAGGTGGATGTACTCATCGGAACCACAAGATGACCTGTATATACAGGTATATATAGGTCAGTACTTATACAGATCTGTATAAGTGTGCTCCCAGGGAAGTAACCTTCTGGGGGACGATCAAGGAATCTATATACATTCTTCACTTCCTTACAATACACATTTAAAAAACTGCCCCTGCAGATGTGGTTCATCATGTATAACCCAACATTCCAACAGGTAAAAGCAGAAGGCTCCAGCACCACTTCCCTCATCTTTAGGGAGAAATCAGTGCTCTTTCTCAGATTCCTGTCCTCTTTATCACTGTTATATTCAGTACTACAAGTTCACATGCTGTTTAAGCTAGAGAAGGCCAGTTAACTACCTCCTTTATACTAAGAGGCAATACAAATGTTTAGAAAGCTGTCTTATTCTGTACCTCCAGCCGAAGTACCGGCAGTGCCACCGCCACTGGGAAGACTAGAAGTTGTCTCTGGTGTTGCAGAGGGCTGGCTGGTGGAGACGTTTGGAGCTGCATCAGAGGCCTGCTCTGAGGGAGACGTACTAGAACTGCTACTGGAACTATAACTGACGAGCTGTGGCTTCACTTTAGCTGATGTGGTTGGCACAACCGTTGGCTCTAGCAAAAGAAAAGAGCTTTCATGTTCTTTAAGCTTTAAAAGCTGCTGACTTGTTGTTGTTGCTATTTTTTAAATTATTTTACAAGAAATTCTCAATTCTCATCTAGCCACATGCTAAGGAAGTGGCAATGAAAAATCCTGGCAAGTACAAAATACAAAAGATTAATTCTATTTCACTCCTGTGTATAAAAAAGAATTCCTTTTTTTTTTTAAATCAACTCAAATCATAAGAATTAGTATAAAATCAATTCCTAAACAAATCTAACATATCAAGTTCTATTTACTGAATAAAATACTTCTAGCAAGGAAATTAAATTACTTTAGTTACTTGTACTTTTGGTACAAGGATTAAAACACTTGCTGAAATCTTTCATAAATCCTCAAGCAAACTATGCTGTTTAAGTATTTCCCTTACCATTTTTTATTGCCTACAAAGCACAGAAAATCTTTCAGATAACTAACCAAGAACAGCATAACAACACCTAAACCAGCAGTTCTACTTTACAAACGTCATTCGTTCCAGATGCATAGTGCTAAAGGCTACAGCAAGATAAAACTTGGTTTCTAATCTCAATACACATTAAAAGCAGATCATTAAATCAGTATTTCCTTTGGATTTTAATGTATTATACATTACAATATACCAATTTTAATAAAAGGAAAAACACTTTGGGAGAAATGTATTAATGTTTAAATTCAGGAAAAAACAGGATGTATATAGGACACACAGAGCCTAACACTGACATGTGATCACACGGTGCTCAAGACTAGATGCTAATGCATTCTGAAAGCAATCCTGCAGTCAGACACTTCTCAGTTCTACCAGCCTCAAACACTCTGCTAGCCTGGTACTGCTTTGACTCACCATTAGCAATACAGACAGTTCTGTTTCTCCCCTCACAAACCCAGTAAAAGCCAGGGGGCTTGGTCAATCTCAAACCTAAGGCAAGGTTAGCTAAGAGAAACTTAATTTCAACACGCCTCACAGGCATTAATCCAGGAACATACACGGAGGTATGATCCTTATTCTCATGGCAGTAGCTAGCAAAGTTGTAGGACCAGTATCTTTGAAGATATCAGCAAAGTTATAACAAAGTACATAGCTGCCTTGAACAGTGTTAATTCAGAATATTGATCATTTTACACTACTTATTGTGTGAAATTTGATAGCTAAACAAAAAAAATAACAACCCTGAAATCCAGGAAGACTAATTTTAGAAAGGTATTTCCTTGTGGGGTGTGTGTGTGTGAAGAAACAGCTAGTCTTAAATATACGTTACAGAGGTAAAAGTTCATTCAACGATATTTTTAAAAATAATTTGGCTCCTGAATTTAAGACTAAATTCTATAGTTTGAGTTTAAAGCATAAATTAAAGAAATAGATGCCTGTTCCACTTCAGTGATAGAGTTGTTGTGAGATTTCACAGTAAATCCATTAAAAAGGCAATCTGTGGGTCAAGTCATCCTCCTCCTTGAAACCATCAACCAACCACAAACAATTCCAAACCTTTCCAACTCTCCAACCCACTGCAAAAATCAAGACAATTTGAAGAGTAAGATATTATAGCTTGTTATGCACTCAGGAATAGAACCACAATAGACAAAACTTCTCTTAAACATTAAAAGTAACATGCACCCAAGAAATCTCCCAAACCACCACCAACAACAAAATAAACTTGCAAAAATGTACATGAGCTTTAGTTTTCCCTTCTCACAACTTTTGACAATACCTGGAAGTTGCTCGTAGGAT
>NW_010397428.1:14488-16580 GCF_000710305.1 Buceros rhinoceros silvestris | reverse complement strand
CAGCAGGAACAGGCTTATTAAATGCCAGTAGGTTTTAATGTTAGGCAACAACAAAAGCTTACAGCTTCAGAACCTTAACATATTTCACTAGTTTGAGGTTGAGGTTTTTTGCCTTTTTAAATTTTTTTTTTTTTTACTCCAAGGTCTGAAAGAACAGTAGCTATTCCAAAGCATAGGCAGCAACAGATTTTCCTTTTATAGTGTTGCATTGAAGTAAGCACATATTTTTAAAGAAGTAGTTCCAACCTGTTCTGTAATTTCTGCCTGGTGAGTCAGCCCTCAGACATACACTCAAGTCAGTTTTGGAAGAAAAATTAGATCTAGTAGACCCATGGGGAATGGCTAAACTTTTAATTTTCTGATAGGCTTGGAAATTAGCTTGTTTAGGGTTGAGACTTTTGAGTCTTTTTTCATAGAAAGTTCTAACTGATGCAATTAACTCCACTCCCCGTACACTCATCATCCTGCTTCTGAAAAAGGAAGAAATTTCACACCAACACAACTTACCATCTTCATCCACTGTAAGGTCCACTACTTCTGCTGCATTCTGTCTCAGTGGCTGTATGACTGTGGAAATCCTACTGCGGTTCCGCTGTTCTTGAGATCGTGCAGCATGAGAACTAGGGCTTTGTCCCCAGTGTGCTCTTGAGTGCCCAAGTGTTGAACGAGACCTTTAAAAAAAGTAACATTTTAAGTACTGACCTAAATTTTGCCATGATTAAATTTTTCTCCTCACTGTTTGAGAAGCTATTTGAAGTAATTTTTTTTACTATTAGAAAAGTATTTTACTAAGTTGAAATACCCCACTATGCTACATTCACTAAACGTACTTAAAAATATTACTGCAGTCTTTACCAGATAATATAATGGCAAGTAACCAACTGGTAGAGTTTAAAGGTCTTTAAACCACATTCCAATGAAATATAGGTAACTTAAAAAAATTCACTGTGAAACCCTACAACCACAGTCAGGTAAAAATTTAATCTACTATGTTTTAATTTTGTTAACTGTAAATGAAGAGTCTCCAAATCCTATACTATTCCTATGCAGTTTGAAACAGCAGATTTATGAATGATAAACTGTAAGACAGTAAAAATTTCCAAACATGCAGTTCTTTTGCATGTTAACACATGACAGAATATTTTCAGAGGATAATTTCTATGCTTTATAAATTTCAAAAATGTTTTAGAAGTACAAAATCTCTAAGAAAGAGCACAACTTTGTGTAACACTTAAATGAAATGTAGCTTCAGGAGAGGAAATCATAAGCCTGTAACCACACCTAAGGAAAGGGATGGTTTTATCTCCATAGTAGAACACTTAACACCCATTCTATCCAATTTAGCCATACAAAACCAGAACTCAAATCCATGATGCTTTGGAGTTTAAGTTAAGAGGATACTGTCTTTCATTAAGAGGAGAATAATTCTTACAGTATTGTATTTACCAGTTTACTTTCAAAAACCTTTGCATCTCCAGTATTTACATAAATCAAGCGGCTCTTGTTTTCCAAGTCAAAGTAACAAGGTACTCAGATTTCAGAAGAGGAAAATGTGAAGACAAGGGAATGCCTTCGCTAAAACCAAAGAGAGCCTACTGCACAAGTCACCATCGAGCTCAATCTACATTTCTGTTCTGCCTGTATTCCCTCCACCCCTACCTGTATAACTCACTAACAAAGATCAGTATATTTTCCTCCAGTGCAAAAAAACATGCTTGCTGGAGTTTTCTCAACTAGCTTACGCTTCAATTCCACTTCAGCAGTCACTGTGATTTAAATGTATGTAACTTAATCTATGTTTGGATTTATGTAACATTCACATTTATTTGTATGCACCCTACTAACACCCCAGAATGAAATTTACCTCCCAAGCTCCCTTAAAAACTTTACAATTACTCTCTAGTTACCCAAGGTGCACTTTGGTAATACAAAGAGACATTAAGGTCTCACCTCGTACTTCATCTTCCCCTCCCCTTCAGTTAACTAAAGGTTAAGGTTCATGGGAGCACCTCAGGTTTGGTGTAAGAGAGGGGAGAAATTAGCTGTAGAAGGGTACGCAGAATTGCCAGTGTTTACTTCTCTTACAGGAATG
>NW_010397428.1:0-14410 GCF_000710305.1 Buceros rhinoceros silvestris | reverse complement strand
GAATGCCAGCTTCATATCAAAACCAGTGCAGTCCCTACTAAATCTGTATTTTTGTGTTTTTCAATGCAGGCTGCAAATTCAACAGTAAGAAATTTCTTTGGATTTCTTCTTGCACAAAACAATAAGTAGACAACATGACAAGGCATCAAACTGGAGACGAAGAGAAATAAGGTCTAGCATACAAGTGTACGGTGAGCTATTAATCTTCAAGAGGTTTTGATTCAGGTATCATTTCAAGCAAAGATGGAGTGGAAACAAAGGACTACTGAAAGTTAGAGGTCTGGGTCTTTACTTCCTTGTGATGATTAAACAGAACACTACGCTGAATGACTAATGAGTATGTTAGCTATATGGTGCTGTGTATATTCAGCCCGTGGCTCAATCCATATAATTTCAAAATGACCAGGTTAGTCCACCTTAGTCCACTTAATGCTAAGATGACTCTCAACCAGATCTTAACAGCATTTTCTTAATCAGAAAAGGACCGTCAAGTGAAGGCTTGATAACATTTTGGTAGATACTGTCTATCTCATCACCCTAGCTATGATTCCAGCTGCTATGCTGCTGCTTGAGACTGCAGAGTATTTTACATCAAAGATTTACTTTCTCTGTGCTTTGAAGGTAGCCCTGTCTTGATAGAGAAGGGAACACTCAGCAGTACCTAGCAATTTCTTGATGGAATATGGCGTACTGGGCAAAATGAAGGACATGGAGGAAGAAACTAACTTCCAGAGAGGCACGGCAGAACAGGAAAGCACACACAGCAGCAACTTCAAAAAAGTAGAATGCCTTCCTGAGAAATACTTCACTAATCCCTAGATAGTCAACTCAGCCTAAACGTGCTCTTTCTAGGACCTCACAAAAAGCTTTGCTTCCCTGAAATTCTGCCTGTTACACTAGCTACAGCCTATTCTAGATAAGCTGAATTGACAAGCTTTGGCAAAGCTGCAGTTTGTTTTTGTTGTTTGTATCTGTTTGGAGGCAGGGGGAAGGTGTTGTTTGGGTTTTGTGAGGTTTTTTTCTTGTTTTTTAAATAAAAAAATGCAACCTGGTTAGAATTTCTGTGATATTACCTTGTAGATTTTTAATGATACAGGGACTTTTGACAAACTTGAAGTAAAGCAAAACTGTATTAATACAGAGATACAAGTCTCACCTGTAGCTTTCACCAACTGTGACAATCTCTACTTCACTGTCTGTTGAGGTAACATTTATTTCTTCATTAGCAGTGACTTGGGGAGTGGAGGATGCTTCAATCACCACAACATCTTCATCAATACTTCCTGATGAGGAAAAAAGAAGAAAGTTTGTATACTTTGTCCATCTCGGGAGCTGTCATTATGAGAAACTATTTTTTCCTAGACTTAAAATACATGTAGGTAGAGCATTTCATGGTGTATATTAAAATTTTAGGTGCCAATGTCAAATACATAACCTAATTATTAAAGGCAGGAATTTTGCTGTAAATATGGAGGTAAAAAAACAGGCAGGCAAGAGAAGACCATGGGGCTAGATATGCAAGCTTACATTCCACTGTATTGGAAGCAATTATGTTGAATTTCATTAGCTGTAACATCAATGAAATTCAGTCATTTAATACGAAAAACCCCACCTTTCAAACTAGCAAAGCTGTCATGGTTAGTTATTATTAATAGCTTTATTTTTTAAAAATATTTTTGTAGGTATTAAAGCCTCAAGGATGAACAGAGGCAACAGGAGTAAAAGGATGCACCAACTAACAGATGTTATTTATTTCTACAACAAAACGTGAACCACATTTCCATTGGTCTTTATAAACATCTTTGCCACTGTAAGTGTAGATGTATTCACAAACATATACTAGACAGAGGAAATTAAAAGAAACTACCAATGGTAAAAAATTAATCAAAACCCTACAAAAATCCATTTAGAGACAAGTTGTTGTTTTACAGACTACACAAGTCACACTGTAGAAACCTTCAGCACTGCTACTAGATGAACAGGTTTTACAATTTCCAAAACAATAAAGAAAATCTTTAGGAAAATGGTCAAAGTTGCTGTGAGTAGGATATAACACAGACATAGTTCAGCTGTATGCTATTTCCTACTGCTCGTGCTCTCCAGTTGCACCCTCCTGAGCCAAAAGCACAAACTGCCTGGGTTTTCATCCCATGAAGAGCTTTCCTATACAAGGAACCAATAATACAGGCTTTCTTCAAAACGCAACAGAAAAAACCTCCTCTAAACTATGTAAATATTTAAGGTGTTTAGTAAAATTACATTGCTAGGAAGTAACTATGAATAAAACTTACGATCATACACAACTTTGTATCACATTATTTAAAAGAGTTTTCAAATGAGGTCTGTTAGAAGGACATCAAGGGGAAAAATCCATCTATGCGAACCTTGCTTATTTTAAGATCATCGTAGTAGTCTGGAGAACAGTATATGCCAATTAGACAATTGGCCAATACAAACTGATTTCATTACAATTATCTGAACAATAAAACGTTAGTTGAATAGCACAACTTCAGTCACACAAGTAACACTGAAGTAATGTACACAATCCTCATCAGGCAGCTCTTCCACAGTCAGACACTAGCCATAGAGCTGGTAGTAGTAAGCAGTATGAAAACCCAATCTTTTGTTGTCAACAGGATTTACTGCTGCTTCTTTGCCTCTCCACGTACATTACTACAGGGAAGAGAACACAGTTTTTGAAACATCACGAACAACAAAGCACAACAGTTTGTTCTGATTTAGACAAGCTCCTACAAAGCAGAGCAAAGTACAATGTTAAAGACAATTCTCTGAAATAATTGGCCAAAATGAAGTCTCAGAGGTCAGGCTTCTTGAGAGACTGACAGAAATACAGCGTGCCTGTAGCACATAAGCAGCAAGAAAGCTATCAAGAAGAGAGCTCTAAAACTTCAGCAAGCCCACATATAAAGGATTTATCCTAGCATTACAGCATTTCACTTACAAGGCAATTAAGAATGAAAACTGTACCAAAACTAAAGAACTAATGAAATCTAAGATGCCTTTTTGAATCTGCTGAAGTACCAGTGCTGGGGGAAAAAAAGTTCACTGCCAAATGCACTTAAAATAGAAGTCTGCTGATTTGAACTACTCCAAGCCCAATCCTAGCAAAGCCATGTTGTTTTCCAGTTCCACATAACGTAACTTTGCAGGTTAAGATAGTGTCTGAAGATGAACTTTACTGGTAGGTCAGAGTAGTTCAAGATGTTTGACTTGAATTTTAAGAGTGCCCCAACCCTGTAAAGCAGAAGGAAGCTTTCTTTGGTGAGATGACTGACATGCAGAAATAAAACAAATGGATTTTCAGATGTTTTGCTGTATTGTTTCTAAATATATTTGCTCAAGAGAATTTTAAGGCACTCTCATGCCTCAAATGTTTACCACATATGTAACTCTTAGTGCCCATCTGGTGAACCCAGGGCTACATGTTAGCAGTAAGCAGGTGAATGTATCTTTAAGGCATCTACCTCTTTAGACTACACAGGAATATACCTGGTGTATATATACACATCTGTGAAGTACATTTCTTAGGAAGGTCATAAAACCAACAGAACTTGATATTTCAGCAAGTCCCAGTTTTAGTGCATTGCACAATTTATAAAAACAACCAAGGGAAAAAACCCCAATACAACAAATCAAACAAAAATCCAAATCCAGAAACACCAGATGACAAAATAATTGCATGTCTTTTTCAGTATTACTTTTCACCCTGCAGTCCACCACACGGGATACTTTATATAGTCCACCATGACAAGGTATACTTCATTTATTAGCTTTTATGCACATATCAGTCACCGACTGCTCATCTTCTGTCTGGAATAAACTTCAAGCAAATATCATTTCCAAGTATAAATATGAATACCTTACCCATCAATGTATCATGTAAATGATCAACCCTGTAAGAGAACAGCTACATCTGTATATTGACTGAGCATGTTATGATACTAATCCTGCACTCCTTGAAGGTAATCTCCCTTCAAGGAGAAGTCACTGGACTGTTGGCAGCAAAATAGTTATGTAGAGGTATTTCGTACTACTTTCAGCAATACCTATGGCTATAAAATAATTATCCTCCTGCAGGTATACACTACTTCTGTCATCTCCTGAACAGCGAAATGCAGCGAGCAAATTATACTCTGGTTGTCTGTGACTAAATTAGCCTTTGGGCTACCCCTGAGACTCATTCTACATTTTAAATAAGCTGGTTAAAAACAAAAACTTACTGAAAATTACAGCAAGAATTTTATTAGTTTCCAGTGGATTTTTGGTTTTTCCCTATTCACATCCACAAACAATATTTTACTGTGCATGCAAAACACCAAATTTCAGTTTACAAGTTTTGCATAACCCAACAGAAGCTTTCCCTCTCTCTTTTAAAAGCCTGTTGTAAGACAGAAACTTCGTGCTCAGCCAGCCTAGGGGAAGCGATAAACTACACTGGCTTGAATCCAAATTTGAACATGCTCAAAACAATAATCATCCCTTAAAAACCGAAACACTCCCTCTTCCAGGTCCTACATCACAAAGACAGTAAAACTGTCAGATTTACTTTATTAAATAGAACTTTTAAAACAATGTAATTCCATGTAGTCCAGTATGTAGATCAGGAGGATATCTTTTCCCCAGAAAGCTGTAAGATCATTTCAGAATTATAACTGCTAGATGTCACTGATAGACTACTTGTAGATCTGGGAAGCAAGTTTTGGAATCAAATAGTTTAATAATCCAGAAGTTATAAGCAATAGACTAATCTTTCCACAGTGTAACATGTATAAAATATATAATTATACTCTGTGTATAATATAGACCTGAAACATCATAACATAACTCAGAGATTAATCAATCATCCTCATCAACACAATCTCCCCACTAAGGACATAAACAACACTGGTTTAAATATGTTCGGCTGATTGGTGCCCTTCCTAGAGGGTATTTTACACCTATTTTGCAATTAACATGGGGTTTAACTAGTTTAGATATTACAGGTAAGATAGTGAAGTACTTTTATAATATACAGTTTTGAATGAGACATTCTGACCCAGCAATAGGTTAAAAAAAAAAAAGAATTAAAATAAGCAGCCAAGCCCCAGAGACAGAGGAGTTCCAGGCCCATGTTCTCTCTGCCAGATGCCACAGGCAGAACTGTAGTCAGTGTAGAAAATCCAGGCTACTATCTTTACCTGAAACCTCTCACACCACCCAGCATCCGCAACAACATTAGAGATGTCAAAGAGCATTTTCTTGTCTATTCATATTTCATGGACAGCTCTCAGCAAGTGTTTAGTCTCTCCTTGAACTTGCTGGGACCATGTCCCTCTGTAGCACCATGTGCTGGTGAGTTCGATATAAATACCTGGATAGTAATTCAGCTTGAAATGGATAAAGTAGTAGCATCCAACTAGTGTTAATGAGTACCCCCTTCCTCAACTTTCAAACTTTTTGAACTAGGTATGACCAGTAGCCCCTGCTCCTGACTCCTGTCAGGGGGGTAATACAGACAGCATAACTAATGCCATTTTACAAACCAAAGAGCCATTCTCTGTGACCAAGTAGGTCACATATTCATCCCTCTTCCCCTCATTCTCAGGCTCTGAAGGTCCTGTGAAACAAGTAGACAAACCAAACAGATTTCTTCTTCCCCTCCTTATCAGCCTCAAGATTCCTGAGCGCCAGGACAATTACTCCCAGCCTTGAAGATCCTAGGCACCCAGCCAGTCAGGTGATGTTGACATTTCCCTGTTCTGTGGCAGGGTTGTAACAGCACACACAGCACTGTCTATAAAATCAAGCAGTTGCAAGTCTGAAGCGGGAACCTGGACCAGTACTGCTGCTGGACAGTGAGAACCGTGATGCCCTGGTGGCCAGGGACGCCCCCACCACTATCTTCTTCCTCTGAGGACTGAGTGAGTGACCTGTCTTATTTTATAAGATTTATGATTTTGATATTGATACAGAAAACAACATATCAAGATTTTACCTCATCTGCAGAGGGTCCAGGATTAGAAATAATACATTGTGTTATAAATTCTTTACTATGCTACTTATAGCTTGTACTACATTGATTCTACTTGTAGAAAATCCTGTGACATTCCTGTCGTAAGTTCTGTGCTATACTAATCATAATATCCTGCTAGGAAAACAAAGCTTTAATTATAACTATGATGTAGTGCCATCACCATTCTGTCAAGGATCTCTACAAGAACCTGCCTGTCTCCTTAGTGTTAGGTGACTCCAGGTTCAAAACCATCAGCTTTTCTGTACCTCAAACTTATTGGAATATACTTCCAATAGCTGTCCATGATGTACAAATTGCTTAGGAGTCCACGCCTTGGTATAAGACAGTCAACAACCAGAATTTAGGGGATTCTGTCCAATTGTGAACCACACTAATATGGGCTAATCCAAATCTCTACTGACTGCTCTTAGGCAAGTACATAAATCTTAGCCCTATCAGCAATCTACAGCAAGTCAATTCTACTAGTAGCATCTTTTCAGCATAGAAAGCCTGAACAGCTACAAGGAAGTGCCGAAGTGAATTCCAAGCTAACTTTTATTTAAATAGCTTTAAATAGTAATAAAGCTATTTAAAGCTCCAGTTCAGCGTAGATAGATATAGCACCAACAGTTAATGCCGACTGCTCACAGAGCAGGTGCTTTTTTCCTCACCACTTCCTAGTCTTCCCCAGGTAAGCTTCTCTCTAGTAAGCAGCACGGTAAAAAGGGTATGTATTCACTTTCTTGTCCACTAATGCTCTTGAGATAAAAACTCTTAATTACGATCTGCATCAGTTACTATGAGAAAAGGAGCACATGCTGTAGTTCCAGGAGGGATTAAGTAACTGAAGAATAATCAACTCTTAACATCAAGCAGCTCATTTCCACTTAATACATATTTATCTTGAACATGTTAAAATAAACACAAAGTGCTATATGCTTAACATTTCCACTAGTCTCTCACTTTAAAAATATCAAACATTTATATTCAACATTTTCGGGATACAGACAACAAATATGTTAGAGGAATCAAAGAGGACAGTAGTGAACAAACCCAGTCATTATTCTAAGCAGCTTTGGGAAAAAAAAAAACCAACAACCTAGAGCAGCTTCTCATCAGCATTATTTTCTAAGGAAAGAGGCTAGGTCTGTCTAGCTCTAGTTGCTCCAAAACTTAAAAGTAGCACGTCAGACCCTGAGGAATTTGAAGTGCTATTAGGTGAACAATTTATGACAATACAAAATCCTACCCAGCTTTTTTTATAACAATACTTTCCCATTTCTCAGGGTTCAGCTTTATTGCCAAACCAGAGTATGCAAGGCTAAAAACTTGTTCCAGTTTTAGCTTTTGCTAGATTTCCCTCCACAGATTGGATGTCTAACAGCCAACCCCAACCTCTCAAGAGCAACCACAGCCCCTTAAATCCAAGCTGAAAATCAAATACCTGCACAAGCATATCAGAAAATTTGAATTACAACGTTACAGAGATCCAATTACAGTAAAAGCTGACATTTCGCCACCTTTGACAAAGAAGTCAAAAGAGGAGTATCTCTGTAGGTTTGTATACTGGTCCTCCAAGGGTTTGAGAAAAGCGTGAGCTACCTAAACAAAACAGAGAATCAAAATTTGCATTTCCCAGCAAAAATACTGCTGCTTGCAGTCATTTCAACTGTAAGCCCAGTATTTCAAATAAAACTAACTGATCAACATTCAGATTAGAATACATACCCCTGAAAGCACTTGCACCTTCAACTCTAATTGTATTGTTAAACTACATAGGCTTTTTTACATTGTCCTTATGCCTCCAACTCTCCTGTCTCCTAAATGAGCTTCATCTTAGTTCCTCCAAATTTAATGAGGACAACTGACTTTTATGGCAAACAGTTGGTAAAACAATGTAATATATTCCCAAGCATAAGGATTTCATACTTGTTCAATACTCTCCTACTCCCAAAGCACAAAGTTCCACCAGAAGAACAGCTGAAGCCCTGATAGAAAAGGAAAAGGAAGAAAAACTCTATATTGTTTTGGGGTTCAAGGTTTTTTTTTTTTTAAAAGGTTTTGTTGACGAAAAACAAAACAATCCCCACCTTTATGTCCATTCAAATAATTTACCATAAATAGCCATATTTTATTAACTACAAGAACTAACCTACGAAACATTTACTTGGTTAAAAAGATGTTACTTCAATTTCTTACAATCATTAGAAAGAAACATTTGCCAGAACAGTATACATTAATTAAATTTACTCATTCTTTAAATGCACCGTATCCTTAGATAAACATCTGTGCTGAGTTTGGCTGGGGCAGAGTTAATTTTCTCCACAGTAGCTGGTATGGGGCTGTGGTTTGGATTTGTGCTGGTAACACAGGAATGTGTTCGGTACTGCTGAGTAGAGCTGACACAGCGCCAAGGCCTCTTCTGCTCCTCACGCCACCCCACCAGCGAGCAGGCTGGGGGTGCACACGAAGCTGGGAGGGGACACAGCCAGGACAGCAGACCCCAACTGACCAAAGGGATATTCTACACCGTATGACGTCATGCTCAGCATATAAAGCTGAGGGAAGAAGGAGGAAGGGGGTACATTTGGAGTGATGGTGTTTGTCTTCCCAAGTAACTGTTAAGGGGTGATGGAGCCCGGCTTTCCCAGAGGTGGCTGCCAATGGGAAGTGGTGAATGCATTCCTTCTTTTGCCTTGCTTGCATGTGGGTGTTTTGCTTTGCTTATCAAACTGTCTTTATCTCAACCCTCTAGAAGTTTTCTCACTTACATTCCTCTGATTCTCTCCCTCGTTCCATTGCAGGGGGTAGGGAGAGCAAGCAGCTGTGCAGTGCTTTGTTGCCATCTGGGGTTAAACCATGACAACATCAACTTTCAAAGCAAAGAAATACCTTGTGATGAATGTCATCATCCTTGTTCACTATATATATACAGCTATATAATACATAGCTATTTTTCCAGCTGGGCCCATTGCTGCACTAACTAATTTAATAACTAGAAATGCCTGATATAACACTTTCTGTAGCCTTCTGCTGTTGAATCACACTTTTGCTAAAAAATAGGACACTTTTATACACAAAGTCTGCTCAGCTTCCCGTTTTATCAGCAACGTAAATAAAATGCTCAAAACCTTCCCAACAAAAGATATTTCCACTCGGAAAAAACCCAACAGTATTCACATTCTCTAAGCCAGAATTACCTCTCAGCTTAACTGCAAATGCTAGTCCTGCAGTACACATTCTATACACGTACAGTACACATACCTTATTTCAGTTACAGTGTCAATATTTTAATCAAAGATTAACTGGTGCAGAGCTAATCAATTTTTCATTAACAACATGAGAATAAACATAATTTCACAAATTAAAGCTGCTTTTCAAGGAATATGAAAATTAGCCACTGGACAATGCACTTGCTTTTCTATATAACAAAAGAAACTGCAAGTTCCAGTCTTCCTACCATCAAAATGACATCACACAAACACTGAATTAGCGGAAGTTACCCGAACATCTTTAATATTCACCGATCATTACACCAATTTTTAAAGAGATACCTCTCCAAGAAGATTCTTTTGAAACGCCTATGGAAAGCCTCACTACAGAAATACTTGTTCTACACTTCAAGGGAAATAAAAGCACAGTAGTGGTATTAATTGAATTTGTGTTAAAAAAGGGCAGTAGGTTTTACCCATTCAAGTAGACTACAAAAATGTTAACTGAAAATTCTCTTCAATTAATGCATTTATCATGGTTAGAAACAGATGATTGCCTAAGAAGCCATAAGCTGCATTTTCTCATCCATATACCAGTTTCACCATTGCACGGTGGAAAGAGTTGTTAATGGTCCATCATTTTACAGTTACATGAAACTCCATCCTCTCTGAACATAAGAAACTATTAACTTGGAAAGAGAAGTGTTAACACAGCTGTTTCCCAATTTGTTTTTTAATACGAATACATGCATATCCCTATACATTAATTATTTACAAATCATACCCTTCAATATGCTTGAACATGCATATCAAATGTAACTTTTTTAGGCTTAAAAAAAATTATATTTGTCCCCACAAAGAGGCATGAAGATAATTCAAGCTGTGGAATAATCGTGCTGTTTTACAGTTATTTATGCAGCCCTGGCACTGCATAAGTAAGAGTGTTACAAACATTACAAACTTAACTCGTTACTTACTTTACATACATTACAAACTTTACTTCTTGTATTTAAACAATACATTAAACACCCAAATTATTTCCTGCTAAAAAAAGATAAAAAGCCATAATATAGTCTTTAGTGCTCTGGTTCTGTTCAAGCATAAATCCTGCCCTAACATTAAGATATAGACCTTTTTTTTTTTAAACCTGTCATCGCATTTTCAGTCATTTTTTCTTGGAAGAATGATCAGCACAGTCTGAAATATGTTTTCACTTTCTAAAACACATTTGTCACTAGGCAACAAACATGGTTGCAGAGATTAACACTATGCTGTGTTCTATGTATCTACTTCCCCACGCTCTCTAAAAAGCTGAAATGATAAACAGAAGGCACAACTACAACATCGTGAATGTTACTGGTCCCAGTCTTGGGACTGCCTTTCACTTGGCAAATTTAAGATGAAAGGAAGTCCAGGAAAACTGGTAGATGGCAAAAATATTCCCAACCAAAAAAACCCAAAAATCCCCTCCCAAAAGCCACTCCAGACATTCAAGCATGCCCTCAAATACTGCATCAAGACATACTAGAGAAATAGCTATGTAAACTAACTGCAAGATTATTCCATTCAATGTATCTAGGGAATACATTCAGAACGTATACAATACTTTGTTTTCTACAACTTCAGGCCTTCGAATTGTCTCTTATTATTTAAAGCTACTTTCAACTGAATCTTACTTCAGGTTCTCATCACAGTGATCACTCTTCATTTTTTTTTCCTTCTAAGGTGCTTTTTAAGTTGTCAAGCACAGTTAATTGGGTATTAGCAGATATTTCTACATTCTGAAACCAGATATAATTGTTATTTCCACATTCAGTTAACGAGGCTATAATAGCTAACATTTTTAACACAATTCAAAACTAAAAAAAAGAGGACCTCCACAGCATGTGATGAGTCAGATTCAGCAACCTTCCAGTACATTGCTTAGAAACCACTAAGCTTACCTTTTACATTAAAGATTCTAGATTTGTTGTGATTGTACTAGAAACTCTGAATGTACTTCTCCCATCAAAAATTAATGGTGTAATGTTCAAACTACTTGCAGTGTCTATTTGTAGCATAAATTCTACAAAACCACAAAAACAACTACTCCAAAGCATTTACAAAAAAAGCACACTGTACGTGATGAAAGTTCATTTATAAAAAGTGCCTCAGGAATTTAGCTTTACCTGAAGGAACAGCTGTATTGGTTTGGTGGTTTTCACCAGGTGACACACATAAGTCTTCCTCTCCTTCAGTAGATGAGCTGGAAGAAGATTCACTACTGAGATCATTCTCACTGGAACTGCTAGAGCTGGGTAGTAAAGCATACTTCCTTCGAGCTAACACTTCCCGCTTTTTCCTCTGCATTAAAATTCGTTCTTTTTGGTTCTGTGTCCGCTGTGATGAACTTGTTTTCACAAATCTCTTCCTATATGGAAGCCTTCTTAAAGGACTGCTGTGAATACACGGCCTTTTCATTAATAACCCAGGTACAGAGTCTGCCTCAGTCCGAGGCCACTTCTGTGACCTTGCACTATGAGTTCTACTTGTAGTATTCAAAACTGCCTGAGGGTGTCTTACAGAACCATCTTTTTCTTCATCAGATGTTACTGTGTCAGAGTCTCCAAAATGTAGGCTAGATGAAGGCGACGAAATACAGTCACTAAAAGAAGAATCATTGTCTTCACTCTGTGTTTCTAGATGCTGTCTTAATCCTATGATTCCTTGGTTTTCTTTATCAGGACAATTTTGAGTATACGAAGGACCAGCCTGCTGGCTCTTGCGTTTTTTTCGCACCCCAATACTTTTGTCTTGGTCTGTATGGTTGCCATTCATGTCCTTTTGCTTTTGAGAATCACCACATAAGTGAGAGAACTCATTTCCTACTTTCATCTCAACGTCTGCAGTGAAGCTTTTGGTTGCCCCAATAGGCTCAGGATTCAAGAGGATCCCCTTCAGACTCTCCTGTCTCTTTGGTGCATCAGAAGGAACTTCACTCTTCATATCCGCTTTTAGAGTATAAACTATATTACATTCAGGAATCCATTTAGACATGGGAAGTTTTAAGAAAGGCCTAGAAATAAAAAGAGATATGCATCAAGAAAAAGAAGCAGAACTGAAATAAGAGAAAATGCATTTACTGCTAAGACTAATTCCCCAGTGAGAAAAGCAGTAACTGAAATACAACTGTTTCATTGTATTAAGAACATGGCTTGACAATGTAATTCTGAACTAAGACAGAACTCTTATCTTGCATTGAAGGGAAGCTCTTATAGTCAGTGAAAACATTACTTTCACAGAGCAAATATCAATGTCTGTGACCTGTATGGACAATGTTTGTTTTACAGATGTCTAAGCCAGAGTTTTACAGGTTACTGCTTAAGGAGAAGTTAGGTAAGTTTCAGCTAAATAGCTCCAACAGCCATCAACTAAACTGCATGCTTAAAAAGGGCCGACACCCTCCCCTATAGCTGTACATATGGACAGTGAATACCTTGAACACAATACGTTGTACAGTATGGTGACAACTGACCTACAAAAATAATCAGTTACTGAGAATTCATGGTTCTTTTCTGACATGAAAAATAATGAAACAACAAAGATTTTGAACCTTATTTTGGAGTAAAGTGATCGAAATCCACTTACCACCTGGAGTTTCTCAAAAAAAAAAGAAAAGAAAACACCACACGTTAATAGCATTAAGAAGCATCCAAAGCTATTTCAGTTCAGAAAAACTGACTCTATCCTGCGACAGAAGCTGAGCATATCCTATCACATGTTCCCTTAATAGCTGGTTCCAGATAGGATCCCCCTCCCTGTCAAAATATTAGGCTGTCAACATATTACAATGCAACATTAGCCTCAAAGACTATTTCGAGAAAAGCTTTTGTACTGGAGGACGCTGAGTGAGACAGGCAAAAGTAACGTCAGGAATACATTCACCTTCAACCTGCTTCATCTGGCATCTCTGCCTTCTGTTTAAATTCACTAAAGGAAGCGACAAAAGAATCTGGTTCCCAGGGTGATAACCACTGGAGCACTCTTTACTGTAACTAATATCCCTTTTCTGTGCCTCAGATGAATACGGCTATAGTAAACATTTGACACTTGTACTACTTAAGCAGTTCAGTGCTCCCTCTCTTCTCCCTCCTTCACCACTTGTTTGAAGTAACATCTCCTGTGCTCTTCTAGAAGAAATGATTTATGCACTGAACCAGAATGTAGAGCTGACCAGTCTGAAAACAAATTTCCCAACCAGATCAGACACCAATGCAATTCATCACACAAGCACACAGACCATACCTGGCTTACAGCATATTGTGCTGCACTACCAGAAGGATGCTTAAGAAAAATATGTGCAACTATACTTTATGTGGAAACGAGGCTCCTTAAGTAGCACAACTGGAATATGCATGAAGCCACAAGAAAAAAAAAATCTAAGGTAGAAACAGCAAGGTCTATGCCAGGTAAAGCAGCACTGCCTGTTCAGCTCTGTAATCTTCTGCCTGAACCTCCAAATTCTTCTAAATGCTAATGCACTCTTACATCTGGTGCTAATATTTAAAGCTCTTGTTTATTTTATCATAGAACAGACCAGAGTCAAATCAACCTTTCTTAGATTGTTTCACAAGGTGATGCTTTCAGGAGCAGCTGTGAGCTAGTTGTTCCTAACAGAACCTAAGAATGACTTATGTCAGTAGGGAACAGCTATAAACTGATGCATTATCCCAGGCAGCCTGTATTCTCTTCATAGCCATAAGCAACTAATCTAATTCTTCAAGTGATGTAATCTAGAATAAAAACTTTGCATAGGCTGCAGTACTAACATCTAAAGAAGCTGCAAATTCACTGATCTTTCTGGAGATCAAGACTCTTGCAGATCCTAGAACTCCAGCTGAAAAGATCCATTTGAATGTCCTCACTGGAAATTCCACAAACATTTATAATAAATACTGTTAAATGTGAGGCCTACAGCTTGTGATAACTAACCTGTTTTCTACAGGAATTATAGCAGACAGGTATGTTTTACAACAGTCACTCAAAAGCTGACTGCATGCAAGTTGGACTAAATCTCTTGCCACTATATACAGCAAGACAAATTCTTACTTTCACTTCATCAAAGCACAATTCACAATACGACCTATTTCTTATTTTCAAGTGTTAAACAGAAGACTGTTGCATCCTGGACTATATATATATAATT